>NW_010178375.1:76427-122278 GCF_000695765.1 Mesitornis unicolor | reverse complement strand
CACTCTTTCTCATACTGACAATATAAGTTATTCTCTTTTATTTAATCAGACTTCTCTCTTTTGAAGGGCAGATGTTTCCCCATTAATATGGCAGAATGTCTTTGTTTCCTCACCAACTGTAGAGACAAATGATTAGTACAATAAACTCTGGCAGTTTGCCTTGCAGTTACTTGGTGGAGACAAGTAGAACAATTTCACGGAGTATTTAAATATTTCAAAATTCAGAACATCCCCCCCTTGAACCTATGAAATTATCTGTAAAAAGGAAAAGTCGACTGACATTCCACCCAAAGTCTATCTTAAGTGTTCTAAAAATTGACTGCAATGACACTTCTGCTTTACACAGTTCTCTTATCAATTTAAGCAGTGGTGAAATAACACCGGAAGGCAAAACAAATCTAATTTGATTTACATAAAAAATAGCTTTCTGGACTTTTGCAGCAATACATCAGGATTTAATATAGACAGTGTTAAAATGTGAAGAAGCTGACCTTGATGGCATTGAGTCATGTGAAAGATAATTATGTCTTTGGAACAGAGCCCTCAAGATGGCCCCTACTAATGTAATATACTAAAAATTAATTTTAAAAAAGACAGGAAGAAAGGGGACCATATCAAACTTTGCTACACAGCTACACTCTCACAAGGTTAGGAACAGTTGAAAATATCACATGAAGAAGAAATGTCCAAAGCAAGACAAGACAATAACTGATGAAAATTTCTTGCAGAACTGAGAAAGATATGTCCATGAAAGACACTATCAGAGAGCGAGAGAGATGAGCCTGGTATGACTCAGAACGTAATTCACCTTCTCTGCTGACACATCCTACTGAGGTGAAGACCGTAATTACAGCTGAGATTTGATTCATCAGAAAATTTAACATATCAGCATATGAAAATAGAGACTATAGGCTAGTCACAAAAGATAGATCAATTCTAGAACTTACTGAAGGTGAAAACTAAACTAGTTAATGGCAGGATATAAATAAGATTACTTCCACAAACCTATAGTGCTGTTGACACGGCAGTACACTCTTGCAGGAAACAGGAAGGTCTAGGATTCCTTTCACAGAAAGAAACCAATAGAGACCTAGACTGCAAAGAAAGCATTAGAGATGTGATTTACAATGTCTATGATGAACAAGAAATTGTCAAATTGGTCAAACTGATGAACAGAAAGAACTGTGAATGGCAGGCATTTTTTTTGCTAGAGAAAAATAATACCTGAGTGAAATACAGAATGAAGTAAAAGACAATTAAGTCACCAACTATAAGTGCAAGGAGGGAGAGACACAGGACAAATCACTGTGTTGCAGAAAAAGAAGTATACCACCATCACCTTATTGTGTATTCCAAACCAAAAGCATTAGGGGGACTGTCTACAGATCAAATGGTTAAAGAAAAGCTGAAAGTGAATAATCTGATTGTTAATTGGACCTGCTTTTTGCTATCTGCTCCTCTCATTCAGAAAAATACTTAATACTAAAAAAAGCAAGTGTGAAGATGATTTGTAAAATTCTTTGTCTCCTAGATATACTACAGGATATTTTGAGGAAAGAAAGCAACAGAGAGAAAATTTTTGTAAATTACGTTATTTGTTATTTCTCTAACAAACCCCCTCAAATGCAAGAATCTGCTCAGTTTCTATAGTCTTTCAGCTTATTTTACATATAAAAATGTTTGAGTACACAGATTTATTTTTATTACTGTGTTATCTATGCCATGTTTCTTGGATCTTATTCTAATTGAATGAAAGTATCTTACTTCCAACCACTTTCAATATCTAGGCCAAACTGATCAGTTATGTCCTCTTCACACACTAAGACAATTATGAACTATATTACGAAGCATGAAACTAATCCCTTAGCTGTTTCAAATAATATAAATACTAATACAGCATCCAAAGCATTCTAGAGAAGAAAAAACAACATACACACAATCATGCTAAAAGACAGGAGAATATATCTGCTTTCTCTGTGACAAAGTGAATACAGGTTCACAACCCATTTTCAGCTGCTCTATTTCCTCCTCCTTTTTCTCCATGTTTGATTCAAAAGGAACCGGTTTCTGGAATGTCCCCAGCATACCCCCATTTAGTATTTTGAGTAAGAAATCCTGCTATTGAATAACCTCAGCTGTCAGCCTTTCCAAATTCCTCCTCCTAAGAAAGAAATTCCTCTCTAGTCAGCCTTCTTAATACTTAGCTGGTACTGATTAGCCCCAACTGAAATAATTAAGTTTCTTCAAGAACATGGCATATTCTTCCCTGTAACAAAATTATTAGTTTTTAGTATAAGTACACATATTTTTAAAAGAATATTAAAAAAAGGCTTCATAACAGTAGAGATTCATGTTTATCACAATTATCTTCTAAAGCAGACATGAGGATGACAAAGTCCTCCAGAATTTCAGAGTAAACTCTCCCTATAAAATAGTTCTGTATTTCACCAGTTTTCTCTTAAATAACAGTACTGAGATTGACACTGGACAATACATTATGCAGCCTATTTTGATGTCACTTATAAACTCTATTTTTGAATATCTCTTTTGTTGAAACTGTCAGAATCACTTGAGACACCCAAATTTATTAATACTGTACTCGAGAATGCTTGACCATCTAATACAATGCATAAGATATACTTACTCTTGTGAACTGTAAAAGTTATATGGATAAGTAATAAAGCCTCATCCGAGTAATACTTTAATGGACACTTCAGTTCCTCACTGACACAAAGCTACTTGTGTGCAAACTGGTTGACCATTTACATGACTGGAGATTTCACAGGAATAATTGTTTATCGTGCTTATTTTGCAGTTCTCAGGGTAGAAGTGGTATATTTGAACTTACAAATTACAGCATTTTTTATAGTTTCTGATTAAAAAAGATTTGAAAGACTGTATTTATTTTTCTACTTTGATGAGATTGTTATAGGTGTTTTATAACTGGACTTAGATAAGAAAATTTTGTATTGAGGGGTAAAAGGAGAAGAGCAGATAACATATTTGTGTTCAGTAAGTCACATTTTTCTAATGTATTGAACCTTTCAGTTTGTGACAACTTAAAAAAAATTCCAACATTAAAGACTCTTTTATGACCCTCTCCTAAAAAGCAAGTGCAGTCTTTTTAAATAAAGTGACACTTGCTACAATTCAGTTGGAAAAAACCAGTGGAAAAAATACTCAATGAAAGATTTTATAGCAAACTATAAATGATACTTACACCAGTGTTAACTAACTACTGTTATGAGAATGTTTTCTAACTTTTAAAAAACTGCATTTAACTTTTCCTGATCTTTAGATTTAATATTTTAAGTCAGGCATATCAGTCAAACTGGAATCATCATATAAACTGTTATTACTACTAACAATTTGTTCTTAATTATACCTTTCTGTACATAAAGGCATTATGAATAATATTTATACAGCACATGCATATCTGATTATGTTAGATCAAAATATCTTCTGCTACTTATATTAAGATTGTGTTGTTTTACCAAAAATGGTGTCTATGACTAAGTCTGATATGTCTGTGACTAAGTCTGATATGTCTGTGACTAAGTCTGATATGCGAAGAATCTTACTGGCATGAAACACTCCGCAAAAAATACATAGTAAAAATTAATACAGCTCATAAACGGAGAAAAGAATAATAATTTGGAGTAGCAACAGGATGCATGTGTTTGTAAGAAGAATCTAAACTTTTCCTACACAGGTATTTGCTTAAAACCAGTCTTCCAACAACAAAAAAACCCAAAATAGGTTACGTTCTCAGTTAACAAGATTTAATATTATGGTTTAAAAAAAACAACAAAATTAAACACTTTCAAATAAAGTGGTAGACACATATTGCTTTAGCTCTGCAGAAGAGTTCCACATGCAAAAATAATTAATGAGTTAATTCTTAAACTCTCTGTATCTTGTAGTTTTCGACTTTAAAATGTTATTAATTTACAACGCCTTCCATGACATTAAATTTAGGTTAATATACTTACAATGGTATACTTTAACAAGATAATTATGTCAAAGGTTATCATCAACAGTTCATGATAAAAAGTTATGCTCAAAAATAAACTTTATTATTTATAGCTTAAGACTGCATAATAAAGTATTAGCAACACAAAATGTTAATTAATTTCTAATTCTCTATTCTTTTATTTAGATTTCATGAAGGTTGATTGGACTTGATCCATCATTTTACGGAAAATTAATTATTTCAAATACATGCACCACTTTATGCAACCTGCCTGATTTGCATTGAGGAAAATTCAGCAGAAGTAATTGAGGCACAAGCAAATACTGGCACTGACTGAACTCAATTTTCATTCCAAATTTCTGCAAAATCCCAAGACACAACAATATCAGATGCAGGGGGAAAACAAACAAAAGCAATGTGTAAAGGGAACATGAAGAGAGAATATTACAAGAATCAGAGAACAAAGGGATTGCAAAACTATTTTAGTGCCATAGATGAACAGTGAGGGCTTCATTCAGGCAAGGTGGAATAAGATATCATATGGCATCCTGACAATTGATGTCTTCATTTAAATGTAAGAATTTACATTCTAATTAGAAAGAATTTACATCTTAATCAGAGGCAGCTGTATTATCTTGTTACTGTTTTTTTCAAAGGTAATGAACTAAAGTACTGCTGTGCTTTTTCAACCAGAAACTAAATAGACAGCATACAGTGTTATTTTATAGCCTACCTGCTGTAAGCTGTTATTAATATTTTCAAAGACTAAATTTCAACAAAATCTTTTAAAATAAAAATTGTATTTGACATTGCTCGAATGATATTATAAAGACTTATTTAAACTATTTAGCCAATACCCTTTCTAATTTATATTTTTAAGTATATGTAGTCATAAAGGTATCATTAATATGGCACCAATGAAGCGCATTTTCATTTTAGGCTTCAACTAATTCAGTATAATATAGGTGAAGGGGGAAGTACTTGGGAATTTTTTTATTAGCAAAACAGTTCCACAGATACTTCTCCACGTTGTTTATACAGTAAATAAGGGAAAAATAATTAAACAGGACCATTCTGTAGCTCATGTATAGGTAGACTTGCTGTGCATTCTTCAGTGAAGGCAACTTCTGCTGACCTGCATATAACTTCTTTTCAAACCCAGTCCCTCAGAATGTAGCATGGAGAGCCAAAGAATGCAGGAGGTTTTGGTATTTTTTTTTTTGCTTACTGGTTCAGGCTAAATATCAGCATTTATGGCTTCCCTATGAATATGGATGAAATTTATGTGACATCATCACTAAGTATTAAAAAGATATGATAAAGAAAACAAGAACATTAAAACATGAATTCATTTTTTTTATTTAATTCATATTCATCCTCCTGTACAATCAGTACGTTTCAAAGATGTACTAAGAAAAGCTGAAAAGTTTGGCTTCTCTTGATCTTTATGGTTAAGAGATGAAAAGAGATTATTGAAAAATCATACTTAATCTATGCAAGATAAGCCTAAACAAAAGCTTCACAGTGTATATTTTGACAGATAAAGCAGATCAGAATTCTTTACTCTCTGGCAGAGTTTTCTGCAAACTACAGCTAAATGAAACCAAAGGACTAATGTAAAATTTCTGCTGGAGACCTTAATTGGTCTTTGAAGAAATTTTTTATTCCTTTTTTGAACTGCTGAGTAATACAACCCCCTAAACAAGAAACTAAAATAACTTCTTTCACAAATATTTGTTAATATTTTCAAGTAATACCACATAAAATATTATTAGGAATGGAAATACATATCACAGAATTACAGAATCTCAGGAGTTGGAAGGGACCTCGAAAGATCATCCAGTCCAACCCCTGACAGAGCAGGATCACCAGACCAGGTCACACAAGAACGTGTCCAGGCGGGTTTTGAATGTCTGCAGAGAAGGAGACTCCACAACCTCTCTGGGCAGCCTGGTCCAGTGCTCTGTCACCCTTACATGTTTTATGAAAAAATTATCAGCATTATCTTCTGTTATGATTTAGACCATTATTTTCATTTATACGATTGCTTTATTTGCATAACTGTAATTTGTTTCCAATACCTTCTTCTTCCAATACCAATCTTCTTCTAGATTAAAGGGTCATATTTTACTGAAAACAATCAGTTTCTACTAACTTCACTTAGTATCACACAAATCATAGATTGTATTCTGTCATTCAAAGTTCTGAGTATCATTTCATTCCTAAAAATAACACTATGTTCCATGTAAACCTTGAAACTACGTTTACGTTGTTTTTACTAACACTGTATTGTAACAATGCTTCACCAATCCTGAAATCAACCTGAACGTACAGCCTGTATCAGCTTTTTTTAATTGTTCCTTTTCTGAAATGAAGTACAATATGAAGCCCTTACTGAATCCACTTCTTACTTAACCATCTTAAAATTTCATCTCACGTGCATTTTGTGATTTCATGATTCATAATTACCAGCCTTTTTTCTTAGCAGTACTAAAACAAGCAAATCTTTGCCCTGTTTCTGTCTATGGTTACTATACCAGCAAATTGGTAAAGTATGAAATTTTACTACCATATATGTAGTAATTTTGCAATATTGCAAAATGTTACTCTCTTACTATTGTGGAGTAATAATGAAACTAAAAATGTAATGAGTTTTATACTTTGGAAAGCATCTAACCAAACACCCTGGGGTATACTTTAAGCAGCAATAATGTTTAAAATATTTAGAAGATAGACTTGAAAACATATTAACATACGCAAGTATCAGAAAACAGAAAACTACAGAAAATCAGAAATGTATGTACATTTCCTCAACTACAATAACTAAGGAATTCCACATTATATTAAGTCTACTGATAGTGAGCTGATTCCTAAAATTATTTAAGTAATATTTAGTAATATTATAGAGGTTAAAATACATCCACAAGTTCAATGTCATTATTACGTATGTTCCTTTCTGATGTGATACTTTATTTTCATTTTTTCTACTTTGGGGTGCACGCTGTCACTATTATACCTCAATTTTTTCTGTTTTAATGTAAACAAAAATACACTTAAAACAATGCCTTTTAAAGTTATTATTTAACAGTAAAAGTCTGAATTTTTTACTTATGTAGTTCTATGGACTACTAACTAGTCCGCTACTCTTGCAAATACATTTTTCTGGAGTAAGACTATAGACCTAGGTCTCAGGTTGGTATTATAAAAGCAGAATGTATGTAACGTGCAACATTTTGAGCATGGGATTAAATCTGGGATTAATCTAGATTTACATTTAAATTGCCTTCAACATCAGCAGGAGTTCTATGGTTAATTCTGGATGCACAGGCAGGGGGGGTAGATTGAGGCCAGCTGAGAGTGAACCACTGTGACTTTTACCTTAAGGTCAGGTTTTGTTGAGAATATCTAATCTAGTTATTGGTGTTGGCTATTTAACCTGCAGTCCAGCCACTCTGCTGGAGCTGGACTGGATAAACCAGTCTCCCCATGTAACTACAAGAGCAGCATAAGTTCCTCCAAGTTTTTAAGACAGTGCAGGTTTTCCGTGTTTCTCTGGTCTGGTCTGCAATTGCCTTTCGTAGCTGGCATGTGAACCAGGACTGAGGCAAGACATAGCAAATGTCTTCCAGAGAAAGTGTTTCACAAAGCTTACATTTGTGCCTAGCAAAGAGCCCCAGGTGGCAGACAAGTTTCCATGTGGTTAATCTTGAGAAAGGTCCAAGGGCCATTTCCATGCAAGACTTACAGTAGAGCCATAAGAACTTTCTGCAATTCATGCTGAAGGAAAGATTACTGCATGAACGCCCCTTCGCTATCTTTATGTATTTTGACTGTTTTTAATCAGAGGCATTATGAGTAAGAGATATATAAATTGTACCAGAAATATCGTATTGATCAGAGTCAAAGATTTGTTGTTCAGTTGACCAAAAACTCAAATGGAAAATGTTCTGTAGGGATTTTACAGGGAGTGATTCAGAGGCCACCTTAATGGACTTAGGTTCATAAATGCCAATGGTGATCAATTAATTAAGCTTTAATTTGTAGCAGGGATCAGAATATCTTCATACATCTTTTTAAGCACTGACCTAAGCCAATTAATGGCATATTCTACTGAAATGCTAGTACAAGGAACTGAGAACCTAAAATACAAAATATTTTTTATATTACAAGTATCTGGAAAAAAAGAATATGAATCCTCCATACAGACTGGAAGAGAGATTACACATGTAAGAGACTTTTAGATCCACAAACACATTAAGAAATTTACTCCCTTGACAGTGAATGTTCATGCCACCTACCTACAAAGAGATGAGGAGCAAAAACACACAGCAGCTGATGTAAGAAGTTGAAAAACAGTTCAATGAAGTAGATAATAGTGAAGCAGCAGAAGGAACTGAGAGAAATGGCTTAACTATATTATTAGAGGTGGCTCATTTTACTTATTTACATTATTTCAAATTATTTGATGTATTTGATATTTCGTCACTCACACACTAAGTATATAATTAATGGATAATTTAGTTCCTACTTTTGAAATTAATTTTTTAGTTTATCCAGTTCTTCAACAATTTTTCAATTTATTCCACTTGCTAAGTTTTTGGGGTTTTTTTGCTTATCTCTTCTTCTTCCTACTCTGTTTACACTCTTCTAAATAATTGGCTTTGGTTTTGAATATATTTAAGTGCTCTTTTAGTTCACATGAATGATTTCAATTCATTTTTACACACTATTGATAACACTTATATTTGTTGTAGCTATACTTTAATTCCTCTCTTCATTGTTTGTTAACACAATAAAACAAGTGACAGAGAAGAATACGATTTAATTTACATTTACTGCTGCTGTCTTCCTAATAATCATACTGTTAAGGTCCCACTTGCTGTTTAATTGCTTAACCTAATTTCAAGAAATGTCATGGTCCAAAGGTTTGCATTTCTAATAAAGTGAAGTTTTTCAGTGTATCAAACAGTTCAAAGTGTAAATCAAACACACTTTGTTGTTCTCATGCTAGACTAAATATTTTTGAAAAGCAAGACATAATAAAATGGCAAAAAAACCCCAAGTGACCATTTAAAATTTTAAAAATAAACTTAAAAAATGTCAATTTTAAAAGCAGTCATACCTACATTATATTATTATGGCAAGGAAAAAGAGCAGCATAATCCTTGGCTGGGCACTCATCATGTTCCCTATGTCCTGTGAAAAGGTTGGCAAACAGTTTGTCAAAACCTCTGGAATCAACACTATGAAATGTGGAAATATTTCTTTTCTCCACACTGAAAAACAGTGGAATCTTGACTAAACAGCAGGAGATTGCACATAGTCCAGGCTGCGGAATGAGTTCTCTTAAAAAATGCATTCGTGGCAAGAACAGGGCTGCTTCTTTCTGCATCAGACCCTTAATCTTTTCTCTGGTTGAGACAAGTTCCTGTGACACCAATTAATTTAATATCTCTCAGGCTTTCTAAAGAACAATTTGCTTTGTCTTCCCTCCTCTCAGTTTAGCCTGAGGTCTGTGGGATTTATTTCATTCGAAATTACACTGTGTATCTGAGCAATTGCCTGTATTATTGATAGGTTTATTTCTGTCAAGTTAAACCAAAGAGAGTTCTGGTAACAGCCAGTGTTCCCTGATTCCCTCATGGTATTAAGGACACAGAGGCAGGCTGAGAACAGGACAGTGTGAGAGTTTTGCCATGAGAAATGTAAGATGTAGTTGTCTCAACATCCTGCTCAAACAGACACAGGCTAGAAGTTTAACTCCTCCAAGGGAATTAGAAATGTGAAGTCTCTAAAGACTGCCGCCATTACTCTGTGACCTCTGTCACCTCCACTCCTCTATGTCAGAAGACTGAAGAGTGGTTTCCTACCTAAGCTGAGACCTAAGGAACATCCATTCTAACTACTATCATGGGTTTATTTACAAGAGCTCAATAGACTGTAATAGAACCAACTAAAATAATGGCTATTTGATGCTTATTGCTTAAATTGATGGACATATTGCTTATTACCTGCAGTTCAATCACAATTCTAAATGGTAAATATGTAGCACATAGAGCTGATGTATGACTACGCTACATCTTCTTTTCATATATCAGTACAGATATAACTGATCCTTTATAATGGACATTTTCCTAAATTACATCCAGCTGCCAGCAAACAAATGATACTGGAGGTACAAGCACCACAATCTGATTGAATTCTTATAGAATTAGTCATAAGAGAAGAACAAAACAGAACTGATTTTCTAAAAGTTACTGATGTACATTGGAATTTTAAAAATTACTAAACATCACTGCATTGTTTCTTCCTTCAGTGTAAATGGACTGTTAGATTAATTCTTGATGTCACTGTTGAATCAGCCAAAAAATCTGAATCACATCTAGGTCATGGACTCAAACTGCTCACCAAACAGACTACATCAGTGGAAGTCTACTTGGACACGAGTCATTAAGGATATGGAGAAACACTTCCTGTACATATTCATTGTACACAAAAACTACCACAGTTATACAGTTAATCAGATACTTCGGAGATTATCATCTTGCAGAGCACAGATTAAGGGAGGAGTAGAAAGCAGTGGACTTTACCCATTTCAGTCTTAATGATATTAACTAGAATAACAGGGAACTTTTTTTTTTTAAATTGGGTTGTATGTTAAAAATTAGGAAAGAAAAACTTTGATCAAAAAGTCTTAAAAAAATAAACATAACTAAAGATAAGCTTTTAAAAAATATTAAACATGTTCATATTAAAATGCTTATTTAAGCTTTCCTCTGCCATTTACTATTGTCAAAATATAGAGCTGTAGTTAAGACAAGACTAGACTTAACTACTGACTTCCATAATAAAACACGAAGATAAAAATGAGGCTTGGTGTAATTTATAAGAGAGAAAATGATGTACTAAAAGGAAGACACTAAATCAATTTTAAACACCAAACACAATTTACGTCTGACTTTAAAACTCATCCTCAAAACATTAATCTAGACAAAGGCCAGAAACTGAATGAGGCATAATTTGTGAAACTGATACCTTTCATCACAACCTCTAGCTGAAAAGGTCATTAGATATATTATATCTAAGTGAGCAGCTTATCCCTGCTTCATTACTGATAATTAAGGCAAGTAATATTTTCTTGACAGTAATGTGTCCAGTAAGAGATATCGTCTAGTTTGCATAAACCAGACATTAATTACCAGAGTAGTATCAGAGATAAAAAAAATTAAGTACCTGTGTAACATAATTTCATTATTTTTTCTTCATTTCCTTAAAGAATTAGCAGGCTCAGAAACATAATGAGCATATTAAGAAATCCATTTTCAAGCATTTATTAAAATCCCTGTTACACATTACGCAAATATATTTTTTGTACATACATAAACAGAAATGAAGGCATCTTGAAATACACACATTATTTAGATATTTTGTTATCTTGCTTTACTAGAACAACATTTGATGGTGAAGTACAGTGGTCAACTAATAGATTCATATTTTGACTTAATTTCAAATGTTAAGGCTTTCATAGAGACAAAATCACAAATTACTCTTAAGACCTCTGATCTGTAACTTCAACTCATGTAAAGGCTGTTTCACCTTCTTTGCATAAATGGTAGTTTTTGTTATACAGAATAGCATATGTATCAAATATCTGTGTGAGGATGACAAATTTGTCACTTAGCTCATAATCTGTTTAACAGTTTTCATTTCTCAGTAGAAATGTCTCTGATTTTTAAAAAAAAACTATGTTGCACAGTGTTTGGCAAACAGAAGAAAGAAAGATTAATTACCTGTAATGGTTTATTTATCAAGGTGTGTTATCTATCACACTTCACTCTATGATAACCTATAGATAAATATTATCTAGAGAGATTTTACCCTTAGTCATAACACTACATATAAATGCTGTGGTCACCGCATGCCATGCAGAAGCCATGAAAGCCATATCCTATCCTTTTAATCTCTCTCAACTCCAGAATCCTTGAAAATGTGAATGGATATTTCACAATAATACCTGAGAAACAGTTCCAGTATGTATTGAGTATGTGTGGCAAATTTTGGTATTGTGGAGGCTACAGGGGTGGCTTCTGTGAGAAGCTGCTAGAAGCTTCCCCTGTGTCTGGCAGAGCCAGTTCCAGCCAGCTCCAAGACAGACCCACTGCTGGCCAAGGCCCAGCCCATCAGCAACAGTGGTAGTACCTCTGTGATAACTTCTTTAAGAAGAGGAGGGGGGAAAACTTGCACAACAGCAACTGCAGCTGGAGAGTGGAGTGAGAATATGCGAGAGAAACAACTCTGCAGACACCAAGGTCAGTGAAGCAGGGGGAGGAAGTGCTCCAGGTGCCAGAGTGGAGATTCCCCTGCAGCCCATTGAGGTTAATGGTGGAGCAGACATACACCTGCAGCCCGTGGAGGACTCCACATCAGAGCAGGTGGATGCCCAAAGGAGGCTGTGACCTTATGGGAAGTCTGTGCTGGAGCAAGGCTACTGGCAGGACCTGTGGAGAAAGGAATTGGCTTCATTGTTACTATAAATCCTGCTCCCTATCAGAGAGAAAGAAGCTGCGTAGTGGTCTCAAAAGATCCCCTGGACGTTTGAGGGAAAAAATAATCCGGTGATCAAGTGGATTTAACATCTCCAGTGATGGAAAATCCTCAATCTTTCCAGTGTATTGGGTAAAACAAGTGACAGCAATCACTGACACCTGGCAGATATAACCAACTGACGTTACTGTTATGCTAAATATCCTGAACTCAGTCCTGAAGAAGTTGTTGATTAGCCTCCAAAAGCTTTCTAAATTAGAAATATTATTCTTTAACATGTCCTGGTGAATTAGTGCTCACTGGTGTCAGTATTTGTAGGGTTGTGGAATATCAAGTATGATACTACGGATGGATATTTATTTATAAATAATAGCAGTATTTCAGTAATGAATTATTCATATGTGGTATAATATTGACAAAAATAACTTGCACGTATGCCCTGAAAGATGACTTCATACATATGTTTTTACTGTGCATTTTAACTATAAAATGATCTGAGTTAAAATATAAACCAAGCTTTTGAGCCACATTTATAGAACCAGTATGATTTAATGGATAATCACATAAAAACAATTTATTAACATCTTCTATATGCCATGTATGAATTTGTTTTCTTAACTTTATTTCTCATTTTGCAATAGATGAATTTTCATAGAATAAACTTTGAAACTTTGATTTTACAGGTTCTGGCTGTAATTTGATATATGTGGGATCTGTATGTTTGTTTTTTGATAGAGCCGTGAAACTGAGGCCCAAAATACTAAGCTGAAAAACATACTTCCATTTATAAAAAAACCCTACTTCTTCAGGTCAACTACATAAAAATAGCAAGTCCAGGTTTTCTGTTCCACTGAATTGGACATACACTTATTTGTGATGTTATAGCACACTTCTTTTTAAAGATTTATTTTCATTTTTATACTTTCCATAAAGCAAGAAAATTTATTTTTGCAGGCAATACAGTTGTACATATTAATTCAAATTTTGCTACATATTTTCATGTAAGAGAAAAGAAAAGCTGAGAATTTTGCCCTTTTTGAACTGAGATTTGAGGAAGCTGAAGATGTAGTGGTAGCATTTTAAGCACCGGATGCTAATTTCTGCCTCTTAAACTGAGGCAAGCTGTGAAAAGCAAAGACTTATTAGGAGGACTTGTCAGCATGAGTTTACACCTTTGATATACACTGAGGTTCTTGAGGTTTCTGAAAATACATTTCTTATTTGAAAAAATATTCCATTGTAACTATTACTAATACTCTAAGAAAAATAACATGAAATTTAATTTATTAGTGAACTGGAAATACAGCTCAAAAATCCAGCCACTGTTGTCAGGTATAAAACTAAACCTGCAGTTGGATAATTACATTAGTGCTTAATTTGACTGGAAAATAGATTGAACTATTCTAGATGACTGTACAAATAATGACAAGAGATGGAATCAGATTTTGTTTTTAAAGTATTCTAAGTAAGACTCATTATTTTTCCCTCTTGTTCACTTAAAACACTGAGCTTAAGATGTGTTTTGAACACTGGGGAAAGATTTACAGACTCCTTGAGGATGTTTATAGTGGGTTTCTTCTAATAGTATGAGCATGAATGTGTACTCCTCATGTTTCCACACTTTCCCCTGTGACAGGTACAGAGTAGTAAAGGGACCACTACAAACCAGACAGCTTTTCAGCAGTTTTAGGGCATGTACTTGAAAACCACATTTTTATTTTAGGTTTTGACAAATGGAAAAATCATGTTTAAAATTCTGACATCAAAACCTGCAATTTCATGCTTCATCTATACAACATCCCTTTAGATGTAAATACGCATGAAAGTAAACACCATTTAAAAATTTTCCCCTTAAATTCAGTACTAGGCATTTTCTCATATTAATTATGTAGAGGAAAAATCTAGGCAAAATTTGCAATAACTCTAAACATGAAGGACTTTGGAGCTACATTCTACTTTAATAGTATTCATTACATACTTGCACTTTTGGCATCTATATTGTCTTATTGTATAGTTCTTCTTACTCATAGATAATTCTAACTAAAGTTAGTAATATTACATTAAAACACTGAAGCAGCTACACTTCTGCTTAATTTAAAAAGGTGACAGATGCAAACCCGAAATATTAATACTTGTACAACCTGCCAAGTAGTTGGTCTGACCTGTGAAACTAATTTCCTTTGTGAAGCATTTTAAAATGAAGCTACAGCTTTTGGCCTCTCTGGGCCAAGGATCTATGTAATATCAAATTTACTATATTCCAGCATCTTGAACAGTATTGGAATCCAACACTACTCTAAAAAAAAAAGGAAAATTATTTTTAACTACAGTAGCAAGTACAGCTTGTAAGAATGATTTAAATAAATACATTTTGGTGATCTGACTGAATGAAGGCACACACAGGCTGAAGCTGTGTAAAAAATGATAAAGCAAGACTTTGTCTATATGATGAGTATTTTCCTGTATACATTTCTCACACAACTACTTTAAACTCTTCAAATGCTGCATTTCAGTACCAGCTTACAAAACATTCTATCTAACACCACTTCTACTTGTGCCCTTAGGATCAGAATCTTATTTTAAGGAAGTCAGTAATCACTTATTATTTTCAGAAGAAAATTCAAAGAAAAAAAATACAAGACAAAATCTAACCCAAATTTTCGATACTTGTGAGATCAATACAATGAATCAAACTTCATATACGGATCTGATCATGTTAGGTAGCAAATTTGCTTTATCTTAGAAAACTATACAAAAAGTTGGATTTTTTATGTGATAATTTATTCCTGGCATATTCTTTAGACATTTCTAGATGGAAGAATTTCTATTACTTTTGTTGTTTACTTCCTAAACTGCAGACCAAAAAAGTAGAGCAGGAATCAGCACAGAATTCCATCTGGGAATTTTTTGTTCAGTGTATAATTGAAAAATGACAATTTTTACAAATGAAATCTCAAAAGTCAATGAGTTTAGCATGAGGATTAGTGTCTAAATTTATTATTCTGGGAAAATGTTAAAAAAGACTGCTTGTTTAATGTAAAATCATGGCTATTACATAAGCTTAGTGAACTACTTTTCTACAACATTCTGTAAGGCTGTGTAGTTTCTTAACACTCATGGAACAGCTGCACCGACACAATGGGCTGCAGACGTTTTTACTGTCCTAATAATCCACATATTAAAGAGTCCCTAAATACTCATTGATGCGACAGACCATAACAACTCCCATGGAGCTGTTACAGTTTATAAGGTCAGTGATCTGCATACTGAGGATTCCCCAAGTACTCATTGACAGGTAGCATCTCATATACACTTGCACTAAAATAATAATTGCTTCAAAGGAACTGTTAAATCCCAGTTGCAAGAACAAATTAATTTAAAGCCACTGAGACAGCACTTTGTTTTTTTCCTAAAGATCTGACAAATCCAGACAAATTTGCTAGACAAACCAAGACATCTGACCAGAGCAACTGTTTTCAAATATTATGGCTGTATGGCATTGCGGTTAAAAATACTACCCACCTTGTCTTCAATGAATTACAATCACTACCTTTTTGCCAGGCAATCCTGGTATATAGTTAATGGTGATAACTGAAGCCTTGAATTGGTTGTTCCCTATGTCCCTACTTTCTTCCTCTGTGTAGTGTTTTCTTCTGTCTTCATCTCTTAACCATAAATCATTGAACTCTGTATTAATTTCCCTTTTTCCTTCCTTCCATACCCCAACAAGTCTTTAGCCTTGTCATTGTACATCCCTTTAATTTCTTACTCTATTATTTCCTCTTGCCACATTTATGCTCTACAGATTTGCGGAAAAACTCACACAGAATATAGAAACCTTTGCACTCAAAAGAATCTGGAGCGACTTACCTGCTCTCACCCACTGCATCATGTAATGGCACAACTGATCCACGCTCTAAATGACTTTCTGGCTTCCTCTGAGTTTCAGACAAAGCTGAGCAAGGAAGCATCCATGCAGACTACTGAAGAAAGTGCATGACTATATAGAAACTGCCTACAGTCAAAACACAGTTTCTATAGAGGCAGAAATCTGGCAGAAAAGGCTGATTCACAATGTCAAATCAGAATACCTTAGAGTCCATGGCCATGATGAACTTCAGCCTGATAACGCTATCCTCTGCCATTTGGTATAGGCAGTGGTATACATATCACTGGAATTCTTCGGGGCTAAATGTGATATTCCTACTAGTTCTTACATTGCTTGCTCCACAGGGGTCTAAAATCATATACTTCAAGTACTATTTATAGCCCAATCAAGAAGCAAATCAACTACATTGCTTGTTTATGTCACTTGCTTTTTATGAGTCATTTATGTTATGGCTATCAGGACACATAGATCTAGCTGACTTTGGTTGCTGTGTGTTTGTGAAAACATTCTTCATGAAAACTGTACTTCTAAATCAGATGAGACCTCAATCAAATTTACATTAACACTCAGAGCAGTCACAATATTCTTGCACAGAACTCAGCAGCTGAAAGCTAACAGTCAAACCAAGGAACCAAAACAAGAGGTGGAAGAAGTATCAAAAACCCCTCAACAGATCCGTGACTTTCATAATACTAGCTATGATAACAGATACAAGGAGATTTAATTCAGGAGATAATATGATAGTTCGTAGTGTAACACTAGCACTTAGACACTGCAAACTCAGATTGTGACAGTTCATTTCTCAAAAGTTAAATAGCATCATAAAAATTAAGATGCAATACTTCTTCCCTTAGAACACTCCTAATAGGTAACTTTTCCCCTCAGTCCATATATTTTATGCTTCCCTTGTCAAGACCTGAATTATTTATCTGCAGTCTTTTTCTTTATTGTCTTGATAAATCCAGGCATATCCTAAACATTATTGCAAAGATTATTTTCTTGGCCCAATGCTTTGGTCAGGAACACCAACTTCCCTCTGCCCTTCTATTATCCCATTTTTTACTACTGAAGCAAACACAAACCACATCTCTTAATTTTCAAGATCCTTGCAATTTAATGTCACTTTATATATCAACTCTTAAACAGGAGCATACTTTCTATTTGTGAAATATATTTCTTGCTTTATCTTCTTAGGTTTGGGATGCTCTGCATATGAAATTTCACAAAACCGTCTCATTACACTCTTCAGCAATTCCTCAAAAATTTCCTCTTCTATGAAAACCTCTTTCATAGAATCTGCATGCTGAGCTAATTGAAGACTGAGGCTATGCTGACCATGTAACACAGTAACACCGCAAGTTACTGACTTTTGCCTCTGCTTAAGAAGGTAAGGACTGGCACTGTTAGACTTAACAGTTCTCATAGCCTCATCCTAATAGAGCTGTAAAACACTATTCTTACTGCAGCAAAGGGATTAGTGACAGGGTTGGGGGTGTGTGTGTGTGTATGGGTACGTGTAGCTCTCTCCACAGTACAATTAATTTTCTTTGCACAGTCTCATCTGTAGTGGCAAACGGAGTCAAAAGCCATAACTTGCAGAACTCCTCTCTAGCTTTTTCTCCTGACATTGTCTGTCTTTTCCTTCTTTCCTTCTCTTTGCAAAAGGAAGAGGAGAAAATGCAAGGTTTTTCTTCTTCCTGTATATTTCAGTTGTACATGAAGTTTTTGATTGCTGCAAGGCTTGGCAAAGATGAAGGTAGGAACCATACAGAGAAAAAAAATCGAGGGTTCCTGAGAGGCTGCTGGAGAAGGAGGGAGTCTTAGGAAAATGGCATTTTACAAGAGAGGGAGAAAGAGAAGCCAAAAGAGTTAAACCAGGAGCCAGCTTTTGTCCAGCTAAAATCTGAGACCATGGCGACTCCTTTAGCCTTAACCATTAGTCCAGGACAACAGGGACTGGAGATCTAGGTTCTTATAACAGACTTAGGAGAACAAATGAACCTGGTTCACTCAACAAAGCAACACAGAGCCCTTCCAAATGTTGAGAAGGAACTTTCTTGCAAGGGAGAAAGGTGTACTTTAAATCACAGAATCATAGAATATTAGGAGTTGGAAGAGACCTCGAAAGATCATCCAATCCAACCCCCCTGCCAGAGCAGGATCACCCAGACCAGGTCACACAGGAATGCGCCCAGGTGGGTTTTGAATGTCTCCAGAGAAGGAGACTCCACAACCTCTCTGGACAGCCTGTTCCAGTGCTCTGTAACCCTCACAGTAAAGAAGTTTTTCCTCATGTTCTATGCTCCAGTTTGCTCCCATTGCCCCTTGTCCTATCATTTGACATCAGAGAGAAGAGCCCGTCTCCTTCCTCCTGACACTCACCCTTTACAGATATATAAACATTAATGAGGTTAACAGTGAGAACTACTCATTGACTGTGCTGTTGTGTGGAGCCTGGTATGGTTAGGATACCAAAAACCTTGGGGTTTTGCAAAAAAGCTGGGAGAAATGGGGACAGTGATCCGGCAAACAGATGTTTTGCTTGTGACCTCTATTCAGCCAAATGGTACATAACTCTTAATGCATTTGATTAAATGTCCCAGTTCAGGTCCAGCAGACTACAGCATTCAGCAAACCACCACTTAAATCACAGTGTTCCAGTTCAAAGGTCAACTGCTTCACATTAAATAGAAATACATCATCTATATGTGAGGGGTGATACCTATCACTGTCTGAATGGCATAGCTTCAGAAACAGGAATAATTCCTTCTGTAATGAGAAGTGTCTGAAGAGTATAACAATTGTAGTGAGGTTTGCATGCTGTGTACTTGTAATTTAGAAGACATTGCGTAAGTGTATCACCTTATATATTTTGATAGAAATATGATAGAATGAAAACACGGTCCCTTAACTCCTCACCCACCCAATTTGAAATCTATCTTGGTGAAGGTATGGTCTTATGACTACTTTGTCCATCCTTGCCCTAATAAATCTGAGAGCCTAAACATCAAAGAGAAGATACCTTAACTGTTTACTCTTAGATCGAGACTCTACCGCCCAATCCAAGTTGCAGCATGACAGGCAGTGTCTTGACTGTTCCTTGTCAATCAGCTATCTACATAGCAAAAAGGAGGTATGCTAATTCAAATGAGCAATTAGCAATTGCCAGTACCTTTTAAAAAACTTTGGGAACTATGACAAGTCCAATGACAATCGTTTTGACTACAAAATGAATGCATCTCTGATGACACATTAACAAGCAAACAGAAGCAGATGTCTTGTGTATCAAAAGACAAAATGAATCCTCTTTACAAATAAGGATATAGATGCTAGCATCATCATCTTAGACTTGAATATGCAAATGAAGCATAAGCTTAAGGTGGGCCACCACACTTCTTTCTGTTGTGCACACAGAGTAAGAATCCTTGATTCTCAGATGCTTCATGACTCCAACCAACAGTGAGTTTGTCTTCTTTTGAAGCAGATCTATCTAACCAGGATCCCTAAACATTACAGATTATGGAGACTGTGTAACAGCAGAAAGACAAAATGAACTGAATAAGCAATGGTGACAGTGTCCATAACTCATCTGTCTTAACATAGTCTGCAATGAGATTTGATGGTACTAAGTAGGCCTTTCTCCAAAAAAGTGCCAAGGCAGCAGAAGACTGAAGGTGAAAGATCCAAAAAAGGAAAATGGTTCACAGATTTCCACTGAGAGGAGGAAAGGCAGTGTGATGAAACACCTGAATCAGTAGCCCTGTATCAACAAAAGTGGTTGGATTGCTATGTTTTTCTGTTCTTTGTGATTGAAGCCAGTCTTTGAATATTTATGAGGAACAAGCTTCAGTTTGTACAAAAAGCTTTTTTCTGTCTTTGTCTTCATGGGCTCTGGGAAGAAGCAAAGACATCTAAGGATAAGCCTAGAATTTTTAATGTTATGTAGAACTTTCATCAATTGTGGAGCTGAATGGAACAATTCATCAAACAGTAGTTTTCCAACCAGAGATTGCATTTCTTTTGGCAAATCAACACTATTAAGTCACAAGGACCCTATGTTGCTAAGGAGTTCAGAAAATAGTCAGTGGCAGTGCCCACAGCATTTGAAGCAGCTTGATTTGAAGTTCTGGATGTCAGCTGAACTTTCATCCCAGAGGACAGAGAATCCTCCTTTGAATCTCTAGGACATAAGACTGACTATCTGGCTTTCTTTTGTTAATGAGTTCATATTCATAGCAAGCCAAGCAAGCTTGGTTACTAATCAAGTGTAGCAGTAAAGAAGTTAAGGCACTAATACAGCTGCTAAGGACATTCCAGCACCTGGGGTCTGAAGAGCAAGATTACTTGGATTTTCCTATCATGATTCTTAAGACGAAGATGGGCAGATGAATATCGGATGAACAGCAACATCAGCCAAAAAACAGTGACCACAGCTCAAAGCTATAAACAGCATTATGTAAAGAATATACATCACAACTATTGTCTCTGTGGCCTGATTTATCACTTTACATCTAGTTCTATTTACCTCATTTTTACAGAGTTTGCAACTCTATATAAAGTACATCCCAACAGTAAAACTCACAGTTGCTAGCTCTCGTACTTTTTTTCAGATTTTTGTATAAATGAGTCATTATGAGGAACACTCCTGTAATTAGTGTTGTTTCCTCTACCATAGATCATAACTGATGAAATCTAAAATTCATTCCAAGTCCCATATGTTCTCTCAGATATGGGCCTTAAATGTTTTTTGAACTGGCAGCACAGTCTTATCATATATGCATTTAGGATATATTATTAGTATTTTAAGCCAAATAAGCTGTATGATGATCAGGTGTTTCTTAAACTAGTATGTGAACATCTGCTGAATTCAATAAATCCCTTGACCCCCAAAAGATGTTTCTCTCTCTAGATGTACTCATGTCTCTTCTTTCATACTTTTTAAAAAATAGTATGTTTAACACATTGTGACTATTTACTGCTATACCTATATGAGCACTTACTCTTATAAAAGAACTGAGAAAGAGTATCAGCTGAATTCCTGGGGTCAACTTTAGCCAACCCAAAGTATCCTTGTTTGTAATAGTAATTGTAATCCCCTAATATTCATCCTGCTCTCTGAAAGGGCAAACAATGCCTCTGCTACTATATTACTTTCAGACTATCTGATCTTTTCTAAGTAATAGGTATGAGTTTTATAAACATATCAACAGGATGCTTGTGCAGCTTTCTATTGATTCCATTTGCCCAAACACATACCGCTAATCAGCAGCTCCTGTACTACAGTTTTGTGTAAACAGCTCTCATTGCTTGCAAAAAAACCCCAGAAACCAAGCCCCAAAACCCCAAAAACCAAGCCCCAAATGAGTTCTTTATAAACTTTTACATAAGGTAGTCAGTGGAAATTTTGACTTGACACTTTCCTAACATCTGTCATATCTCAGGAATCATAGTTGTGTGAGGTCCGTGAAGTATTTTTCAAAGGATCCATAATAGGTGAAGTATCATCAATGCGACAAAGAGAATGACATACTCTCCCTTATAAAAATTACTATTTTTTTGAACTACAAGTTTAAAATCTATTCTATTTTCAATCTCTGAAAGCAATAATTTAATTTCAAAAAAATTATGCTTCTGTAATATAAAGGCATTGTAATGATCTCTTCTTCCTTGTACAATAACAAAGCTGTTACGAATCACAGCAGTGTGTGTAGACACGGAAATTGATGGGGAAGCCTTCCTTGAATTGCAGACTGGATTTGCATCAACTTTATCTGCTGTTTATGATGTTTTAATGTCTTGAATAATTCTTACCAGTGGCTTCACTGCTGTCACAACTGCTGTAGTTGGGATGCATAGATACCCATAGGACCTACCAATCCTAAATCCATTAAAGTATGAGCAGAGCTAGATTATGATAAATAAGTTTACTATTCAACCTTCCACTTTATAAGAACACATATATTTAAGTATATAAATATTCAAGTACTATTTAAGTAGAACTTTGGAAACATTCATATGTTGGTCTTACAATAAACAATCTCATCCTAGTTTAAGTGGCCACCTCCACATCCTGCTGTTTGTTGCATCTTGATACTTTAGAAGTCTACCATTATAGTTATCTATCTTACAGGTTTATTTATGATGTAATTTTGCAGTGTAACTTGCATTTTCAAAACAGGGAATACTTATATTGCATATATAAAAACATGTCTTGTCTGATACTGATTGAAAATGTTTCAAAGATAGGTGCTGCACTAAAATACCACGCACAAGTGACACTCAAGATGATATACAAATTTTATGATCTAGTTTGGGCACTACTGACTTCCAGTGGAAAGACTTAGTGAGATATGACGCCATTTATACAAGCCATGTGTACTGTATTCCAATGTGCAAGCACTTAAAGTACTCAAACAATGTGAAGAAATACATGGAAATCCTTTTTCTTACTAAAATAACTTCATTTTGCCTGAAATACTTTACACAGGGCCATCTAATGATCTTATTTAGATTAATATAGAGAAGTTATAAGAAAGAAAGAAGTTACAAATAACTGCATTTTAGTCTTAAAATATAATGTTCAATGATCACTGCAACTGCACGTAAGTACATTTAGATATCCTACAATCAGAACTATCTGATGATGAAGACATAACTGGGTGTGAGAAGATGAATGAAATCAATTTAAGTGTACAATCATTGTTGTCAAGGCTATTAAAAAAAAAGTATGTCAGGTCTATTTTTAAAGTTTGCTATTTATTTTAACAAGAGATAATACATTATTTTTCTCTCATTTTAGGCACTTCAATACATAGATTAATTAAAAAAAAAAAAATCTTCATTTTAAAGGCTGTTAAGAATTAGGAAGTAGTCAACAAACTTAGTGCCAGAAGTGTAGTTGGTCAAGTTACCATCTATTTAATATATTACTAGTCTTAGTTTTTTGTTGAAGTAATAAATCAGAAACCATTACTGGGTAATTAATATGGCTGAATACACCAGAAGTCAAAATCATAGTACTATAAAACTGCACACTATAAAATCAGCTATCTGTCTTTTCAGTCACTGCCACTCAGTACTCCCAGAAAGGAGCGATCACATACGCTTCTAGATAGGCAAGGAACTGTTGCAGAGAAACTATCTAGAGGGGGGTCCAGTTCTGGGCTCCTCAGTTCAAGAAGGACAGGGAACTGCTGGAGAGAGTCCAGCGTAAGGCTACAAAGATGATCAAGGGAGTGGAGCATCTCCCTTATGAGGAGCGGCTGAGGGAGCTGGGTCTCTTTAGTTTGCAGAAGAGGAGACTGAGGGGAGACCTCATTCATGTTTATAAATATTTAAAGGATGAGTGTCACGAGGATGGAGCCAGGCTCTTCTTGGTGACAAACACTGATAAGACAAGGGGTAACGGACACAAGCTGGAACACAGGAGGTTCCACTTAAATTTGAGACAAGTGGCAATGGGAGCAAACTGGAGCATAGGAAGTTCCATGTGAACGTGAGGAAAAACTTTTTTACTGTGAGGGTGACAGAGCACTGGACCAGGCTGCCCAGAGAGGTTGTGGAGTCTCCTTCTCTGGAGACATTCAAAACCTGCCTGGATGCCTTCCTGTGTAACGTCATCTAGGTGTTCCTCCTCCGGCAGGGGGATTGGACTGGATGATCTTTTGAGGTCCCTTCCAATCCCTAACATTCTGTGATTCTGTGATCTAAGAAACGAAAATTGGATCATTGAAACCGAAAAAGAAAATCTAGGCACTGAGAAGTGACTAAAGACCTCAGACTAACACTGAGGAACTGATCAAGACAAGAAGATAAATATACTCATAAATCATCAGAAGCAAAATATTCTTTTTATATAGACGTTTTCAAGAACCAGCAGTTCACAAATGTTTCAAGATTTGGATTTAAATATATTGTAACAATATCCCAGAATGTTATGTTCTCCATTTTTAAATTACGTTTAAACCGGTAGTCACTTCTAATGTCAGATTTGTATGTTTTTGTATAAAAACTGAAAACGCTCAAGTGACTGGAATTATGATACTTCATTTTAGGGATCTATTGTTAATCTAGCATCAAACTCCTTTTAAGCAAGATTAAAACCAGCAAAACCAGCATCAAAACAATTTCTAACCAGCATCAACCTTTCAACATGAATAGCAGGATGTGAACTTTCAATTTTTCAAACTGTTGAAGAATTTGCAGACAACAACAATCCAAATCACTCTCCCATAATTTCTTTGGTGCTGCAGTGGTAACAAGATGGAACTTCTTTGCTACCTCTAAACCCCTTTAATATTGTTGTATAGACCATAAAAACAGCATAGCTATTTAATATGTAATAGCAGGAGGCCTGAAAAGGATCTCATTTTTATGACAACTGTTTCTTTTGATGTAGACACGAACTATCATATATGAGGAAGGTTATTATACCAAGTCATAACATAACACTTTGATGACCTACAGGTGAGAATACATAAGAAAATCTCAAATCCAGAGTAAAAATTTAAGAAGCCATGGTTACTAAAAAGGGAAAGGGAAATAAAAGCTCTGGAATCATGTACAAACCAAATAGTTACTACAAAGAACAGGAACATGTCAAGGCAATACGATGCAAGCAGCTGTGAGTACTCTGCTTAGGCTACAAGGTCTAACATGGCAATATTACTTTTCATAACCATGAGAGCTGGCTTAATGTTAGCGGCATCTACAAAGGGCACTGTGTTCTGCCATAGAGATATTCTTAAAGAAAAACTGTTGAGAACAAAATTAATTATAATATATAAATGAATAAATATGGAAAGCAGGACATAAATGAGGGGTAGATTTAGTACACCAATACTGTAGCAAGTGAACTGAACGTGGCTGCATGGCTGAGTTATTCTTCCCTGCCTTCAGAGCAGCTGGTTACTAAGATTAATGATTTATGCATTTAAAAGTGTCCTGATTCTTCTGGACTTGTTGGCTAGAAATGCTACAGAAAGTATGATACCCATATTACTTAGCTTCCTCCCCACAACTAAGATAGATACATGTACTACATTCAGCTGTCAAGCATTTCAAAAAGATTATTCATTCAGCTTGAATTTAATCTGCTGAATGAAAGTGCTTGAAATAATGTATTTCAGTTTTAAGAAAGGAGAGAAGTATGACTTCATGTGTCAGAAAGAAAATTAGGCCAATAGTCATGCCTTTATGAGTGCACCAATGAAACTCCCCTTTTCAGCAACAGGAATGGACTGTACTCATTTGAAAGGACAATTTGACTGGGGAACTCTGTGCTTCTGCTGAAACACACAAATACAGTAAAACATGTTGTTAGACAAAACAGAGAGAAATCAAAACATACTCCAGATTGCGATTCTTCAGTATTTTCTACTTGGATTATCACAGAATCATGGAATATCTCGAATTGGAAGGGATCCATATATCAAAACAGTGTATATGTTAACTCAATATATTGGAACTGTAACAGAAAACTACAAAGACATTATTTCCCTAGAAATGGAATTTTATTACCCTAACTATTCAGAAACTTTGTATTTGAACAAATTAATTATATCTGATGAAGCTAATGACACACATCATCAATGAAAGCAGCACTCCTGATGACACAGGTTATTACTTAAATCATTATGTTAAAAGTGATGTCATAAAAACTTAGCAAAAAGCAATCCTAGAAAGCTTTTTACTCTGAAGATTATTTGAGTACTCTTACCCAGAAATAAAGGGTCTGTTTTGTCAGATCGTATTTGCACAGACAGCTTTTCAAACAAGTATACACAAGGAGAATTAATTTAACATTTGGACAAGAATAAAAAGATTTCTTACATGACGGAAGCAGATTTTGCTTTGTCATTCTTTCTTAGGTTCTGTATTATCAAAATGTGCCAAGCAGGTGTAAGCTTTGGTAAAGGTCAACACAGCAGCAGGCATCTTGTCTGATGTTTGACTAGCACTACTGGTCTGTCAATAGCATAACATTCCAACAAACTATACACGACGTTTTAAATACCTCTTGAATTTTTAATCTCCTATACGTCCACCATCACACTGGTTTATCTCAGAGGAAGAGTTTAACAGTTTTAATGAATTAAAAATCAGAAAATGCCTCACAAAACCAGAATGCTTTGGTCAGGAGAAAGCGGCAGCCATGCATCTGAAAACAAGGAAGTCTTAAGGAAAAAAATAATCTCTGCCTATACATGCTTTGCTAAAAGTCTCTTGACACAAATAAAAGGAACCTCCCCAACATATGGAAGAGTTGCAATGCCCTTCCGGGGATGGTCTGTAGCTATGTTCACCTCAGGCACGCCAAGGGGAGGTGAATTGTCAAATGTAATTTCAATCATTGGGTGGTTTGGTTGAGGCAGATTAGTTGTACGCAATCATGATAGATAGTTTATCCCAGCCCCAAACTGCCGCTTGGGAAATCTTGCACGCAAACGAACAGAAACTCAGTCATTATTAGTGTCAAGAAGGTACACGGAGGCAAAATTTGGTTGGCAGCCAGGCAAGATGAATCAAGGCGAAAAAGTGACCAATTGCATGTTCAAAATGGAAATTGATAGGCATGTTGTAGTTTGGAAAGATTTTAAACACCAGAAAAAGTCATACATTATTAATTATTCAGAGATAAATATTTTAAAAGTCTTCCTCTGTGGAGAAATACAATTTTTTAAGTCAATGTAAATTACATTGTGTCCTAATTTTAAGCTTCTTTATCCCAGAAGCTTCACTATGACAGTTCAGAGCACTTATTATATAACTTTAAATATTCCTCTTCAGTAAAAAGATTGCAAATTAAAAATTATCCACCAAATAAACATTTTAAAAACAAATAGGATGTATATTAGTTTTGCTGAATTATTTGTAAGCAAAGCAACCATTGGCACCCCTAACAGTGGAGTAAAATGGCCATATTTATCACTTTTACCTTTTCAAAGGTACCTAAATATTTAATGAAGAAAATAGTAAAATCCACCTGTGTGAGCAATCACAATCCTTGGTTCTCTAATAAATAGCAAAAAAATTGCTAAAAGAGAATGTCCTCAAGTTTCATTGCCTGAAGTGATATGCTCTGACAAATCTAACAGCTCTTTGTGTGTCATTCCTAATGCACTTGTCACTCAGTATTACCCATCCTCATTAATGACAATGGGAAAGTTTATCTTGGGAACACGTTTTAAATCATCCACTCTTTACAATGGGACCATGAAATCTCTTACAAAACATGAGGCGGGAACTACTCTGACAACAAAACCCCTTCCTGGCAGCTTTACTCTTAATTCCTGTTCAAGGAATAATGTGTTTATCATACAACCATACGGAACAATATATTAGATGAAACTTGAAACAAGAATAGCTGGTTTGATTTTTCAAGATAGGAAGTAATTTTACAATATTTTTATTATGCTGAGAACAGCAAATCTTTCAGGAACGTAATTTTGTACAGAATCATACTTCCTCTTTCAGGAAAAAAATGCTTAAAAATACTCATAAAATAGTTTGAATATTCATTAACTAATACTCTCAATAAAAATGATCTCTATTTTGGGCTTTGTACAAATTCTGCTTTACTGATACATATTTTTACTAGATGTGTAGACTGCACATATAACAGCACTCCAGTTAGACCTAATTTTCACCAGTTCTGTTTTGATTATCAGTTCTGAAAACTGACACCCTCCTATGACAGTGCTATGCACTTGCAACTGATGGAATGCAACTACTTTACTTCGGATGATGTAATGTGAAAACAGCAACATCCATTGCTTCTCTTTTCATAATCTCATTTGTAACACCACCACCAACTTTCCATAAAAGCAGCAGTGAACGTAACTTCAAACACATCTCATACCACACCTTCAGTAAATGCTAACCTTTTGGATCAGTTCATAAAGTAACAATATAATTTCAGAACACAAGGTTGAGAAACGAAAAATAATGAAGAACAAACAAATGCTGCAATAAAGTACTCCAGATATTCCTATTTGTGTGAGCATTGAAAACTCCAACACTGAATGTGCAGAATAATATTGTCCTAAAGGATACAGATACACACCATGGTGTGGATGAAGAAGACAGGAGAGGTAAAAGTAGAAGAGACCACGGGACTTGTATACTTTTTAGTTCAGACTACACATGGAAAAAGTGCTTCTTATATAAGGATAAAAGTAATCCACTGGCAAAGTCCTCTCAGTGTAACCCTTCTTTCTACCTTAGAGCCTAACTCTACGAACACAGCAAAAATCTTCCTTTGGAGGTTTAGGAGGCAAAGTAGCCCATGTCTTCTTAGGACAGACAGAATAAGAACAAGCCAGTTCTTCCCTCGCTGTTTCCACAGGTTTTCAAAAAACAATACATAACAAAACAGATTTTTTTCTGACTATTGCTCAAGATTTTAGCAGGCAGTAGTGATTTTTCTTCTTACTCTGCAAAAACTCACTTTAGTAAAAGAAAAATTAGAAAAAGCAGCTTTTTATTTAATTGATAAGAAATGAAATACCCCATCAGTAATTTCTTATCAAAATGTAAAGGAAACCTAAGAAGAACAAAATCTAAGCAGGACTCAAATAAAAATAAAGAAAATACATGTTAATGCCTAGATATTTAAAAATAACTATTTTAATGATACAAATACAAAAATAAAAGCTAACCTATTACATTCAAAGATTAAAATAATTTACAAAATGCCTCTTTATTTTAAGCAAAATGGGAATTCCATTTAACCATACAGCTCTTCAAAGCATCGAGAATCTCCTGTTAGTTACTTACTGGAATATCTGCACACATTCAATATTTATGCTGTCCTTCTCTCTATCCATTTTTAAACAGAATTAAAGGAGTAGCTAAAACTCTGCCAATAAAATGACAGGAAGGCTATTTTTAGTCCAGATGATGTAGACCAAGCACAAACAGCCCATGGCTATGCTACTATTGAGGATCAGATCTAAGTACATATATTAGATTTCTGTCTTATTAATTCCTTGTTTTAACAGCAACAAGAATTACAAATGACTTACTGGTTCATGCCTCTTAATAAACACTCATCCTAGAAGTAGAACCATTTTCACCTACAATACAGCAGCAAAAGATCATATAAGTCCTCTCACACTACTCTGGTAGCAAAAGGTTTATGCAGGGGCATCTTAGGCAGCATAGGAAGTCTGTAATCTGCCCAGAATTACAAAGCCTTACAGTGAAAAGTACTGATTAAGTATATGATGTTGCCTCAGGGGCTGTAGGTTGCAGACCTGAGACATAACTGACTTAAGAGACCACAGTGTTTACTGATTAAGCAACACATTACTAAAAGTCTAACAATCCATGAGAGAAGAGGTGCAACCAATGGATAACAAAAGAGCTTAAAATAAAATGCTGCTCAGTTAGTGACATAAAGCAGCTCAAGTGGCTGAGGAATGTGTTTAGTCCATACGTCACACATACCATATATCAAGATAGGTACAAGCTGTGGCTATGGCTACAGGCAGACTCTCCTTGGTCAGTCCCAAGACTGCAGCTTCATCATACCCTGCTTGCTTCCTATTCTTAATCTGCAATTCAGGACACCTATACTTTCTGCCAATATGCAGGTAACCATACAAACTTCAGGCTGCACATAGAAACCCTTAAAAGCAAGAAACACCAGTGAGACTCAGTACACAAGCAAAGCTTTTCCTCTTGTTCATCTGTGTGTTGGCTCATTAATAAAAGCAAATAAAGGCGCATGTCCAAAAACTATACTTGGGCATTGTAATCCTTGACTGAGAACAGTGGATTGCAACCAGTACTGTTCAAGGTTTTCTGCCATTCACAGACCCCAAGCCTGCGTCAACTGCACAGCTCCTAACTCCTCCAGCTGGAGAGGCTGGAGCCAACCCAATGACAAGGTGATAGTGACAGGTCACTGTGCAGGTATCATACACACATCAAGTGCTTTGCGTACAATTACACCATTAAGGTTCTCTATATTTGGGGTATATTATGAAGACTTCAGAAGTCCCCTCAAGACTCAGCTACCATGGCCAAGTCATCCACCACAAATATTCAAATGCAAGTCACACAAAGCTTGTCTTTTTCAGAACAAGTGAATGTACAGCTCCTTAGCAAAGATTACTAAAGATCTTAAAATTGCTTAAATATTGCTTAAATATTAAGCAATCAGGTTATTCTAGGAATAACAAGCACTGTTTTGAATGTAAGGTGAAACGGATTTTTCTTGCACAGCAATACTCACACCTTTCCATTTCAAAGTGAGAAACTGTTTTTTAATTTTGTTTTCTACTTTTACATTTAAACGTGACTCAAGCAGACAAAATGCCCAAAGATTAGAGGTTTAATATGAGAAAAAGGTAACTGGTAACTGCTGGTAACTGTTTTGTAAACATATGTATTTTATGAAGTCAGAGTGAAAATTCTTCAGTTATAGAGTCATAGAATACCAGGTTGGAAGGGACCACAAGGATCACCCAGTCCAACCTCTCAAGGTAAAAGCATAGTTTAAATGAGATGGGTCAGTACTCTGTCAAGGCAACTCTTCAAACTGACCAGTGTAGGGGGAATCACCACTTCCCCTTGGGAGATTGTTCCAATGTCTGATTGATCTCATGGTAAAAAAATTTCTTCTGGAGTTCAATCGGAATCTCTCCAGAAGCAACTTGTGTCCATTACCCCTCGTCTTTTCCATGTGATTCCTTGTGAAAAGGGATTGTGTTATCTTTGCTAGAACAGCCTTGAAGCAGGATAAAAGAAGATGAAGAGTCCATGGAGGGTATTTTCATATGCTAAAAACCATAGGTTTCTCAAGCCTTAAATACCTGAAATGCAGCATTTAAAGTGAATTATTTTCAGCAAGCACTATGAGCTGAAAGTCAAGCAACCTATGGCTGCTATAGCTTGGCACCAATGCTCACTTTACTTATTTATACATTTACAGACATCAATATAAAGCATTGGTTATTGTACACTATACAATTACTGCTCACTTTCTTTGGAAGGAAGGAGTGAGGAAAGATGGAGTTGAATTGTTACTTGGTAATGCCATTCAAATTCAAGCTATTGTTCTGACAGCGGTTAATATTATGTTAATGTTAAGCTGGCCAGAAATACCCTCTTAAATGCAATAAATAAATGGTAGTTTTCTTCTTGGAGACTGTCTCACTTGTTATTTCAAAAGCAGTTGGGTTTTAACAAGCAATGAGAAATTTTAAATTGCATTACGCATGATAACAGAATCCTCTGAAAACTATACGTAATAGAACCAAGAAAAAGCAAATTAAAAAAAGATAAAAAACATGCAACTAAAATAACTATGAGAAAGAAAGCAGTAAAGATGTCATGACCAAAATCTAAGTTTATTTATGCCTTAGGCACTGTAGTCCTCAGCCATTTTGCTTATGACAGTCTACTTTTTGCACACTCCTCTTGGCCAGGAATACAAAAATAAAATGCATTCTGGAATTCAGCTACAAATAATACCTGAGAGTTTGGCCAGTGCAAAAAAAAGAAAGTAGTATTTGCACAACGGTTATAGAACATTTTTAAATTCACCTACAGTACCTTGCAGTCTGTGTATATTTTTTTCTCCTGTCTCTTTCTGACGCTTTTCTTAAGTCTTTCAGACTAAGAATAATAAGACTAGTTTGCCCTCAATAAAAATAAAATTAACAATGTTCCTGTATGTTAACAGTTCAGTAAAGGGTAATATTCTTTGTGAATCAGTAAAAGAAATAAATCAGCAAAATGGTAGGGAACAGTTTTTGTAGAGGTGAAAAAGAAACCATAAATTTGTGGTTTCCTTACAGACTTATGTTAATCCAAAATCACTGATATTTTCATAAGACTGGAAATGTTAAACCTTAATCTTGAATTTGCAAAATCATAATAAAACAATTTGGAATTTGTTTGATTAAGCATGTTACTAGTCATAGCAAACTTGACATTTTAATCCTTTCCAAGTTTTTGATGGGGCTATCCTAGTTTACAGAGTACTTTGAATCACTTTCTACTCAAAGACCAATAACCAAAAGCATAACAAACAGTACTGAGACAAGAAGATCCAGACAGATGCCCATCTTCCATATGGAGATGCAAAGTTATCCTATTTGCAACTTTTCAGTAACAGCCCTGAAGTCCTGCTTCAACGCATTGCAATAAGGTTCACGTATGATACAAGCCCGCGGTTGAGGAATGTGACTTCCTGTAAGCTTTAATTTTTAATTTCCTGCATTTACAGAGATACTTAAAATTCAGAGATCTGTTTTATTGTGTAATGGCATGACTGAATTTGCTCTTATTTGAAAGTGAGAACGTTATACAATATGAAATATCATATTTTTATTAAAATTTGGCACTATTTTAAAGAGCATTTAATGGAGGTGGCACTGAACTCCTGCTAAGAACTATTATGAATATGGTGCTTAACTCTTCTTCCTTCTTAATATCTCACCATCAATATCTTTCTAACTTATACCCACAGGCCTTTGTCTAAAAAGCTCTACTACTTTCATGAAAAATATAATACTTGTAGACAGAGTTTTCTAAGTTTTACCAACCAACATTTTTTCAAAAGATCTCTTTAGCCTACCCGTCTTCTAATACTAAAAAAGTGGGAATATGTCAACTACTTTACTTGTCTGGCAAATACAAGATAAGTTGACCCATTTATTTACAGACTGAACAAGGCCAATCCATTTCATGCTGCAGCGCTGACCCTTAACACAGATCCTGTGAATGAGCAGTCCATTACAATATGTACAAGTGACCTTTAATTGCATTAATGGCTTTGTTGCGTGTTCTTCCATTGCGACAACACAATTATGGTATAAATATTTCTAAACAACATAATTATTTGTTTAAATAAAAATATATGAGGGTTCCGTTTACTGACAGAACTGCAGATGCACTGTATTATACGTGTTAAAGTTTTGAAAAACTGAATGGAGCCCTCATGTAAAACTTTTATAATGTCAAACAACCCATAAAACAAAATTAACTACGAAATAAATTTCAAGATATTACAAATCTTCACAAGCAATCTAAAAGTTAATGGTATCTTCCTGTATTCATCTTCAGAATATAGAAATTATTTAATTTACATTATTCAGTATCACATAATAAGGTTATATTTTAAAATTATTTTTTCCCACGTTCACAAGATGAGTGTTCCATATACATTATACCATATACTGAAATTCCATATACCGCATAAAATTTATTACTTAATTTCAGTTCTATGTACCATTAGCATTCAGGGTTTTTTTTCTTCTTGAATAGAAGCACTCCCAGTACTGTTTTACCTCAAGTTATGATAATTTAAAAATATCTTCCAAAACTTTATCTAAATTGTACTGTCACAATTTTAAATGTGTTTATTTATTCAAAATTGTTTGAAAGAATGTAATACATTTTTGACAGGCAGTCTTTTACAATATTGAAATCAAATCTTTGATTTCATCAAACCTTTCATATTCTGTGCCTTATTCCTGGAAGGCTCATGCCAAAATGATTTAGTTTGATTTTCTTTAACAATGGTAGGTTGGCTTGACAGCATCTGACAAAACAATTCAGTGAAGTACACCATACCAGGTAAAGAGAACCTGAACTGGCTACTACATGAAATAATGCAGAATGGATCTTGGAATTATGACAGAATTAGTTTTGCAGGAGAATATTTTTTCAGTACTATTAATTTTAGATTAAGAACTTGTTATGGTGCTATAATTACTATCTTTTGATCTATGTTTAAATAAGCCATTGGTAATTTTATTAATATCTTTATTAATGGGCAGGAAAAATCAGTGCAACAGTGTTTGACTGGCATAAATTTCAACTGAATTTTATTATAATATTTTACCTCTCTCTATTAGAAAGTTTATTTTCACATGCAGATTCTTCTGAATTTGAGTTCCTGAGCTGAAGTGGAACACTCAGTACTAGACTTTGCCAGGTATGATGCTAGCTGCTCAAGGCAGGCCAAGGAGAAAGAGTAGTTTTCTACGTGAGCTCCAAGGACACTTATGTTCGCAAATACATGGGGACCAGAGGCCCCAAATAATTTTATTACATTAGAAAATGAAAGAAATACACTTTCTAACACTTCAGGAAAGTTCTGTCTCACCTTTATACCAGGAATACCTGTAAAGTTTTATCCATGCTCTAGGCTCTCCATGCCAGGCAGTCACAATCATGTTACTCTCTGGATTGGTAAACGCAAGTTCCACTCTCTGGTTGCAGGGCCCTAACATGGGGTCAAGTCTTGTACTGTCACGAGTGCATGATCTTAAAATACAGAGTTGCTTTTATCTGTCTATGAAGGTAAATTGACTAAGGTCTCAGTATTACAACGTGTATTGTGTAGCATGTATTAGCTTTGGTGTTACATTGTGTGAACTTCAACTCAGCAAACAATTAATTTCCGCATTTTACTGAGTGATTGCTACAGGACTATCAGCTTACTTATATTTCTAATAAACCAGTATTTTGCCTTTTGTCAGCTTTCAGGTTCACAGATTCTTTTTGTTGAAATATTGCCTAAAATAGTTCATTAATTCAAATGCATTTATTTATAACAAAATTACTCAACTTTATAAACATCAGTGAAATATAATCAGGATTAGGGTGGGTCATTAATGAAGGCTGCTGCAAATTTGCTTGGAAGAAGCCTATAAAAAGTGATTCTATTAGAGGTGCAGTGAACACTTTCTAACTGTGACTGATTCAGAGGTTGGTCTGGCACATGCGTGTACTTTAAATGTATGTCGAACCCATAAGTACTGGTGACAGGGTTGATTTATTCCTCCAGCAGAAATAGCTCACAAATAACCCTAAACCATTAAGTCCATACCTGTTCTTGATGCCTTTAATGAATAATAGCAAAATGTTTCTGGGAGCACAGTTCTGGCATTCAGTGACATCACCATCTCCTGATCCCCTCAGGACCAAACTTGTGCTGTGCTAGCACCACACCGCAGCACTTCAGACATCAGCTCTGACTTGGTCTTATCAACCTGTTTAGGACAGTAATGTACAGCAGTGGCTATTTGCACTTCTCCTTTGCAACGTTTACTACAGTGTGGTATGTATAAAATGAGAAGTGAAAAGGAATAGAATGAAAAAAAAGGTAGAAATAGAGAGACTTCAGATGGAAGCCACATAAGATGAATTTCCCATTTTTAATTGTCAAATTCACCATCTTAAAAGAGTTTTAAGTCTTCTTCCAAATGCCAATGCCAGACACATAACATACGTATGACTCTCTGGAGTTACAATTAAATCTTGTTCATTGTGCCAATTATTATTTTTCTTATACTCCTTTATTGATGAATGAAGAAAGGGCATTATTTTGATGGCTTTGGAGTGATACATTTATTTTTAATTCTATATAGACTTAACTGATGTTTTCTGCTATTATGTTTCCTTCCAAAGACATAACTTTTTACTCTGGCAATTACCACTAGGAAAAAGGTATTGCACAGAGTGCTCCATAGTACCATATTGCGTTTGTTTGCCACTGAGCAACCAGCAACTTTCCTGCCACAGGACTCCTCTGATTCTGAATTTCTTCTCTTCCTGTTAGGCAACACTTCTCAGAAAAGAATCTCCTGAAGGCATACATTAAGCCCTTGAAACTTATTTTTGCTGTGTGGCAATTCTTTATATAGTATATGGCACTTGGTTTCAAACTGAGCTGTCTTTTAAAGATCTGCATTCTGGTTTGCACAGGTGCTACACAGCCATTAAAAAGTAAAAGCACATTAGCTGGCTCTTACTTGTGTATCGATCAAAATAAAAACCCAAAAATTTCACAACTATTATTTATTAGACAAACTATAATAGATAACTTGTAGGAAAAAGCCTATTCTCTATACTTTTAACAATTGACTGTTACCTGAAGACTTAAAAAATCAGCAGTAAAGCAAAACTAGAGAATTAAGAAGAAAACCCTCACAAACATTCCTATTTGCAAACATTTATCTGAATTTATCACAAGTTTTAACTTTAAATACTTAATTGGAGAGGTTTATGTTGACCAGACAGTAATAAAGGGAGTTAATAAAATATGAATCTTCTCCAAGTGTCTTGTCAAACCAGGTAATGATGTCCTGCCAGCCAAACTCAGAGGGAACATGTGAAACAAATACAAAAGTAAACAGGCCTTAAGCTGCCCAAGGGAAAGTCAGCAAGATGGCAATTTCAATCATTTGGAATAATACTAAAGCAGCCTTAGGCTTTTCTCAGAATGGCAACATGTCACTGTTACTGCAATATTTCAACAAATCAGACTGCAAAAGAAAGGAACACTTATGTAATCACAGCCATGGAACAGCGCTTTACTCAATGGTGAGGTGGAAAATAATTAAGAGGAAATTCCCTTTTTGCAAGTAATTGTACATGTACCTCAATAACAAAGACAAAAACATTTTTCCTTTGAAATTTTGAGATGAAAAATCAGATTTAGGAACAAAATTCTTTCGGTTTGATATATGAGGCTTTGGAACAACTAAGATAAAATTCTGTCAAATAAAACTATGAACATAATGTTCCTAGAAAATTTATGAAATGTTGATAAAAGTTACATTCAGAGCTACAAACACAGGAAAAAGTACTTCAAGAACAGATCTACTGAAAAGTTTCACTAAGATGAACGGGTTGTCATATCATTTAACTGAGAAATCAAAAAATATTTCAAATATTTGGGGAACTTACCTAATCAGTAAACTTTCAGTATGTGTCTAGTCATGTAGCCATCTTTTAGTCAATCATCAGAAAATCAAAGGCAAATTGGCATGACTCAACCCAAACTTTAATACCGCATGATTGTGTCGTGTAAGCTTGTTTTGTGCGAGGGCTGCTGTGGTTTTAGCAGAGAGATTAACGACCGGACCTAAGCTGGCCTCCAAACCTTGCCCTGCTGATGCCTCAAGCCCTTTGAAGTCTGACCATCATACCTGGCAAAACAACAGTGGGAACTAGGCTGGTGTCAGATCTAATCAAGTTTCCTGCCTCAGCATAGCTAACTATGGGGTACACTAATTGGCCCAATTGCGGATTATACCTTTTGCTACAGATTCAAGACAATAATTTAGTCAAATGATGGTTTTTATCTCCTTCTAATTAAGATTCCAAAGTGGGAAGAAATAGGATTAGACAGGCTAACTTCAAAATTGTGTCCTTTAAAGTGGTATGCACATAAGATAAATCTCTGATAATATTGCCTATAATAATATATTGCTATTAACTAATGTGTGAAGATTTGGGAAAGCTTGATATAGCTACTCCACCTTTTACCAGAAACAAGTAAGTTTTCCTGGAGAGAGAGTCTACCTCATATTTTACAAATGGAAGAAACACTCATAAATATTCACTAAAAAAACATTTTCATCATGAATAAAAACCAAGTCCCTCTAGAATACATTTCAATCAATCTTGTTTTGAAGAAGAAGATACGAGGAAGACTGAAACAGTTAAATGATTCTGCAGACTAGAAAGAAGCAGAGTCCCTCCCACAAAATTGCAATCTAATAAAACTGATTTGACATTTAAGGGTTTTTAACTGATGAAGGCCAAACCATAAAGAGTTATCTAACAGGTGAGCAATCCAGAGAGGAGAAAATCCATGTCCCATGCCCTTATTTTAAAATGTAAAAAAAAAAAGAATGGTCTAGTGATGAAAACTGTTTCTGGAGAAATTTTGTCATAAGTCATAGGCTGTGTATTTCTATCTTTACTTACGTAATTTGATTTGAAATTGGCATTTCAAGTACAGATCAATGTTTTTACCCTAAGCTGTGTATATAACTAAGCAGAAGCTTTCCAAATACTGTAACATACTCAAAATAGATTTTCACTTTATATTTAAGCTACATACTGAAGAAGTCACAAACTTAGTTGTACTTTGTATAAAGTACACTGTTGCTTGTAACACACTGTTGTGCTGCTTTATGTTTTTACCATCAGATGCTGACTCATCACATTCTAACTGCAGAAATCCATTTTAAAAGACTGTATTCACATTCTTTCTTAATTCAGTTTTCCCTTGCTTCCATTTTCTTATTGACCTCATTGCTCTAGTCAGCCTAGATGTAGTCTGCCTTCTCTAATAGTATGGGGAAGAAAAACATATGTATTATAGATTAGTGAAATGTGTACAGGAAGATCACAGTAGGACAGTGATCTAACGTGTTCAAAAAGGGCTAGTTTGTGTCAGTTCAGCTTATAGAAAGCATATCTCTAACAAAAACTGAAGTTATTCAAAAGGGGCTGCAGCTGAGCAATGAAGGCAGAAATTATACACGTGGGTCACCTACGTATGTCTAGGGCAACAGGTTGTTTCGAGAGTTCCACTACACCCGTTTCCAATGCTTCCGTCCTATGGCTAATTCAATTCTTTTCACAGAGCCTCCTGCCAAAGCTTTTATTTCCTTTCTAAATAACATTACAAATTAGAATCTCATAGATGGCTGACATAAATATATTCAGAGTCAGGATTCATGGTGAGGAAAAAAACCCAAATACTCTAATTCATAGCAATAATAAACAAGAATTTACTACGCTGTGAAATGAGGGTGCATGCTTCCCTGCACTTCTGAAAACAGTAAGAACATTCGTATTTTAAAGCCAACCACAGACTATTATGGTTTTTGTTTCTAATGTACTGCTCACAAGCAGTTGTTAAAATGGTTTAATGCCTCACAATGCCTGGTTTCATTAGCTGCATTCTCTGGAAAGTGAGAAACATTATGAAGGAATGCCTTTGGGGAAAAAAAACCCTCCTTCACGTATTTGCCTTTAAGTGGCTTCTGAAGAGGACCCCTCCAGTTGAGAAACTTCTAGCACTCATGCAGAGATGACCTGCATGAAGAACTGCCTGCCTGATTAACTATTAACTACTCTCAATAGGATTAGATAATTAAAGACATTGATGACCATTAATTAGGAGGAGGGCACCTTAATTTGTCACTTGATAGGGCCCTTTCAATGATTTATAGGTTAAGGCTACTTGCAATTGTGGAGGGGGGTGGGGGGGGCGGGCAGGCAGGCAGTGAAGAGAAGAGAAGAGAAGAGAAGAGAAGAGAAGAGAAGAGAAGAGAAGAGAAGAGAGAGAACCCTTAAGTTACCTTATCAAGTGGCCAGCTAAAAAGGGCAGAGGGTCAAATAAGGGCCAAAGTGGTCACTTAAGGGTGAAGTCCCAAACACCAAAGCAGTGCCAAGCCACATTGACCATCATTTGGTGATGGAGTAAAAAATATGCTAATTTATTGGTGGCAATTCTCTCTTTTTATGGTTTCAAGCAGTTAAGACAAGTGGCCTGCTTAAGAGCTTTTCATTTGAAAAGAGATTAAACAAAATGGTTTGTCAGGGATGCTTGGCTGTTTTATGTCTTTGTTAAAAAAAATTTGCCCAGACTGTACCGATGACTATCACATCACCCCGAAAGCCATCTCCCATCTTTAAGCATTACTTGGTTAATAAATACATCAGCTCTAATTGCTTAATAGTGCTATGTTCATTTGCTCTTTAGCAAGATTAAAATGAAATACATCTTTTGTATGACTGCCTTCTCTCTGGACTGTCTGCATAAAGGTCATGGAAAAAAGTTTAAATTTAGTAGGAAATTTACTTAAGGACATTAGTGTAAATGATACTGTGTTTAAAATGACATGAAAGAGCGAAAGGTGATTTCAGTAATGCGAAGAAAATGGTTTCTGAATACTGATAAGGACACTTATCCCTCATACCACACACAATTTTAGGCAGCATTATACATTAAAATCCCTCTACTGGGGTAATAACATGTAGCTACTTTCCCACCCACTAACACAAGTAAGAGCAAGTCATTAACATTTAATTAAATATGCTTCTGACATCCTTAGAAACATGTCACGCTTTGTTATTGAAGGTTGTGGCCTACTTTCTATGTACATTTTAAACCAAAATAAACTATTTATAACAGACCGATTTAGTGCAGCAAATGAGACATTTTTAATTAGAAGGCATATTACAATATTTTATAAAGCCATTCTGAACAGCAAAACCAGAATGAAATGAATTTACAACATCTGATGCATATTTTATGTATTTCACAAAACGAAACACAAGAGATGGGATTAGCTCCACCTTTTGGGTTCTAAATAGTGAAACAAAACTGTTTCTCTTACCTCGATGGTGAACAGCTTCCTTTTTAATCTAAAAGCAAGGTCCTTCGTGTCTGACACATCACAGATCAAGCTATTAAGCCGAGGAATCTGACGTACATGAACCAAACCTTGTGGAAAGAAAGAGTAAAGAAGGGAAAAAATTAAGAAAACGCTGTCATCCGGATGCATAAATTAGAGTCTTACAGCAGAATTCTGTATATTTACACACACTCATCCTCCCCTTTTTAAACTGGAGCTTACTACCAGGAGCAATGAAGCAAACGGTGCGATTATACTCAAGTAATCAAGCAGAATAAGATAAACAGAAATCCTTGTGCGAGGAAAACTAATTGCACTTTGGTACAGAAGTACAGATGTAAAGAGGGATCGTAATACTTGTCAAAACTACAGCCGGTTTGTGTGTGATTTTCTCTTGTATTTACAGTAAGCAAATATGGCTATCACCTTGCATGCTGCCCACGGCACCACTGAGTGATCTTTATTTTATTAAATGCACCAGTAAGCAGCCAGCAAAACAAGGCTTATGGGTTACTGATAACCACTGAAGCTCTAATGAGAAGTCCTTCATTTTGCACCCTGGAAATGACTTTTAAAGAGCTTCTGGAAAACACTGATTTAGATCATGTTCTTCGATAAATTTTAACCCCTACACCATCCTAAGAAAAATACATTTTCTTTGTGCAGGAGGCTTATATAGCCGCTCAGATGTTTTTAACAGTACTAGGTGCACTGCAAGCTCTGCATTCTGTCAGCTGCGACTCAAGCTGATTTCTTCTGACAAGGACGCTGGATGGTTTTTGTGCAGCCTAATATAGTTTCTGAACAACCTAAGGGTGATTTTCTACATCTGAAAACCAGGAAAATTCTACAGGGCTTCTCAATTACTGGCCTATATTTGCTACTCATAAAGCCAGCATCTAAATGGAAATACTGAACATTTAGAAGAGACATCTTACTTGAAAACGGCAGATGTGAGAAAGAAAACCCCAAACACTAAAATCCTAATTTAAAATAAGACAAGTAATTTTTCAGGGTTTTATTTATTTTTTTAAAAGGAAGAATAAGGGAATAAAGTTTCCTAAAATTGAAATACTTCAAAAAGCATAATTTTTATGGGTACTAATTACAAAAATCCTCAATAATACTAGAAAAATATTTTTACACTTTGAAACTTTCCATCCCTGCCTCCAGTCTGGTGACATAAAAGAACTATTTGTTTGGCTTTTGAGTTCAAAATATAATTGTAATATTTAAGAACAGCAGGTATAACATAGGGTTGTTTATATATAATTTTCTTATCATTTTTATTTAAGAATCATCTATATATAATTCTTTTGTTATTTTATTGACTTTTCAACCATCTAAATTTGCAGGCAGCTTAATAAAATTATTAATGCAGGATTCATTAAATAGTGCAATAATTTAATCAAACTTCTCCTCAGCAATGTCAAAATCTTTCATCATGTGCAGCAAATAAATCATGTTAAAACATACTTTTAAGCAAAAAGAATTCACAAAGTTAAAACTGTTAAAACCAGCTATTTTTACAATGTTAAATTAAGGTTGGCTAAATCTCAAATGCTATGTTTTGGCATATATTTTTTATTAAGTAGTACCAAAAATTATTTAGCATACATTTTTATAGGAAATAACTGCTAAAACACACATTGTCTTAAAGGATCTCTACACTACTGAGAAAAGGAGTATCAAATTGACAGAATTATGTTAGCATAAACAAATGCCACATCACGATTACACAATTGGAAAAATAATTAGGCAAATTATACTAGGTTTTGTTCATGGTTTCCTTTTCATTCACCTTTTTCAAATAATGAAATGTGCACTATTTTCTTAGTCAAAAATATTTTTCTCTGATTTATTAATTGCATCCTGCATACAGGCAGTGGTGTTTCGACACCATCTTTGCTTCTTTTTCTATATATTCTGCTATGGAAAACACTGCCACATTCTCCCATGTTTACAGCAGGTTTCAGATAAGCAGTTTACTTTCAACCAAAGGTTTCCATGGAACTACAGTAGTATCACAATAATAATAGCTGTAATTTATGCACACTCAGAGCACTGCTCCAGATTAGCTAAAACTGTTTGTTATTCACTGCTTTGGCTATGCATAACTTCTAATCTAATCTTTTAAAATTTAAATAGTTCTGCTGCAACAGCTAACAAAATCTTTGGGAAACAAACTGCAAGATTAAACACCATTCCACATTTTGAAGAGAAATCGTTTGAAAGACTACATGACTTTCTACCAAAATTAGTTTCATATTTTACATGCCACACATATCCACTCATTTCTTTAAACATGTAACTGCTGTAATTTAAAGCTGAAAAATAGAACATTTTTTTAGATAAAGTTTATATAGCACATCATTTAGCAGTTTATTCACCTTTATAATATATGTTTTTCCATGTTCTCTGTTTAAAACTTGGCAGATCAAAAGTATTGATTTCATGACAAGTTCAGCTCGCTGGTCAGATGATTGCCAAGCCTCCTCTGCATGTGAATTCCCCAAAGCCTGCCTGTTGAGATGTACATCTGACTGAGCCATGCCTCAGTAATACGGCTTGACAACATGCAAGGAGTTGCCATGTTTCCTTTGCAGCCTTAATGCACTTTACTGAAAATTTTCCTAACTCAAGACTGGTTAGCAAGGAGGAACATTTAAGAGGCACATTCTAAAATGAAATCAAATGCTACTTTATAGCAGATACCCAATAGGAAGGTAAGCCACTAAGTGCCCTAGAAATACTCAGGGCAGACTTTTTGCATTGCCAAAGATGGAACTTACCATGGTAATCCTTGTATAATGGATTGGTTTCTCTCTCAGAGCCAATAAATGATTCAAGACCAACCACCATATCTGACAAGTTTGTTACACGTTCCATAATTGCTTTATTCTGTAAGACATGGAAACAAAATACACATCCTATGTGATGAAATAGGTAATTAATGTTCATAGAGCAAGCCTTGGTCTTCTCAATGACAAACTGTGGGGAAAAAATAGGTCATCAATACTTAGAAATCACATTAGAAGGCTTTTTTCTTTAAAAAAAAAGACTTAAAATGTCTGTCTATAGAAACTATATATCTGACAAGCAGAAATCATAAAAGGGTTAACTCAGCACTAAATTCGTACACTCCTGAATCTTCCCAACATAAGCATTTGCTCACATCAGAGATACTTAAAAGCTATATGGCAGTTAAGCACCTCTCATTGACTTCTCTCCTATGAGTTGGATGCCCAGATTTTGTTTGTGTTCTGAAAACCTTGTTTTTTAATACACGTAGGCATATCACCTCTAATATTTTGAGCAACCACAACCCACACAATTATGCATTTGGTCATCAGTCAAACAACATGGAAAATAAAAGCATTTCATCCAGTATTTTTCTTTCTAAAAGTTCCTCTCTACACAACATATTAATTTAAAACTTCTAGTTGCATGAAAATTTCTCAATATATTTATGATTTATAAGCAATACCTTATGTCTTGTGCAACAATGTGCTGTCATGTGCCCTAAATAAGCTGTTTTCTGTATAGTTTTCTTTCTTTACTTTTACAGACCACAAAGCAACATTCAAAGGTCACAACAGAGATCTTCAAAGGTAACTCAGGATAAAATGTTCTTAAATGCTTTGATGATGTCAGTATTTAATGAGAAAAAAAATGAAAAGAGACAAATCTGTGCTAAATAGCAAAATATTTCTTTAAGATAAGATGTAGTTATCTTAAACCTGCCTGGACAGCTGGTATACTCTCATTCTTGATGGCTGTAGGTGCTAAACCCGTACCTTCAGGGGTATCAAGACCAAATCACCATGAACCCACATTTAAATAACAGTGTATTTCCTAGCCACAGAGAAGCCTACGAAGCAGACATGAAAGGTGAACACTGCCTACTTCCATCAAAGAACTGAATTCCCTTTTTTAACTGCTACATAGCTGTGGCCTGTCCTGCATAGCCCAATCTGATCCCACGGTACGTTTACATTCCCTCCCTTCCTCACCGTATGGACCAGAAGGCATTAAATCCTGGTGAATGGTCTCTTTTTAGAGCCGCTACTTGTGCACAGGCCAAAACGATCTATCCCCATAGAATCAGGGAACTTCAATTTTATCTACAAAGTCTAATGATGGATAATGATACAATAGTGATATACAACAGAATACCCTTTCTCAGGAATAACATAATTGATCGAAGGTAAAAGAACACTGCCTACACATCAATCCCTAAACTTTGTTATTATATCCACCCCTGAAATATTAAAGCATACTTGCAAATTACTTCCTCTGCTAGCAAGAGAGAGAGACAGCATACTATATTTTAATGGAAAATTTTGGTCACATTATTCTACAGGGAAAACCACATAAAGTTGGAATAAATATAAATCTGAAGTAGCCAGTGACCTCTATAAATCCACAGATCAGAAATTACTGTATTTTGCCAGTTCTTCAGCAGGCTGCTGGATGCTATTTGTAGAAGCTATTTGAAGAAATACAAAATAGTTAAATAAACAAACACAGACGGTTTCTGGAAGCTAACCTAAGCTCTCGGTATAGAAAAAATATTCGATCATTTGAAAAAACATTTGCTGTCCATCGACGTTTTTGCTTGCTGGTTCTTATAACAATGGGTTACAAAAACTGTGGATAGATGCTCAACTGTCAGCAAGGCATCCTCATCATTAATAGTCCTGCAAATCATAAGAAGAGCACCTTTCCTATTTAGTCTTAATTCTGGAAAGATTATAATGAGGGATAGCATTTCAGTATTTGCCTAATGATACATACTTCAGTATGTTGGTTTCAGCTCTTCTTCTGAACAGGTTTGTTTTCTTAAATTGTAGTCTATTTGCCCAGACTGATTTTGTTTTTGTTTTTAAAGTGTGTCAAAATAGTCTCCTGGCTTAATGCAGTGTATTTTGGGAAACATTTTGCACAGTGAATCGCCACACCAAACAGACATTTGCTTATGTGGCATTGTTGCCATAGATCTGTATCTATCATGTATTTTCTAGTTTGCAGTGTTCAGCACATTAATGTCCAATCAAAGCTGACGTCAGCACACAGATAGTTGTGATGTATGGCATACTGACATAAACACACAAATCATATTGCCCCATCTGGGCTTGAAAATTTAACAGAGCTCCAGATCTTCCTTCAGCCCCATACAAATCTACCTCCTGCTTCTGGCATAAACTTGGCAGCTCTGGAGGTGAGCCAGGACATGGTTAGGAGGGAAGCCAGGAGTGAGGAGATT
>NW_010178375.1:0-76396 GCF_000695765.1 Mesitornis unicolor | reverse complement strand
GAGTTTGTTGGCAGCTAGAAGAGGTATTGTTTTAAATTACATAAAAAAACCCTAAAAAATCCACCCCAATACAGTCCTGGAAAGTTTTCAGTCTTGCTAGATATACTGCAGTTTTTCTAAATTAGTTAGTTCAGCCAAAATGTAATTATTCTAACAACATGGTAGCAACCCTGTTGTGCAGGTTGGGCTGGGCATCCATTCTATATCTTACTTTGTGCTCACTGTTTTAGGAAGACACTTTCTTTTAAGCACAAACTTGCAATATTTGGGATCAACTAAAGTGCACTTTCAAAACAGCATCTCAAGAAAATCCATGTAGCTAGCTGAGTATGTAAATAGGAACTACAGATACGTGTGTAACGTGTTCAACCGGCTTTTGGGAAGTGCAATTAGGGAAAAAGATTGCTTTGTTCTAGTAATTTATTTGCAGAATCTACATAGCTTTGAGCAATTATTTGTGTGTGTTTAAAAACACTTATTTACAAAGAAAGCAGTTCAAAATGCATCATATTCTGTGTCTGAGTATAAAGCATGGTTTTCTACCAACACAAATATATGTATAGCTTGTATGCTCAAACTTATGTACTGAAATTAATACTGTGTGTTTCTACTGGACTGAGTTCTTAATGTACCATAATTTTATCATTATTACTATTAATCAAATCAATCTTGGTTCATCTGGATTCCATATTAGGAAAAAGTCTGTCTTTTCTACTCTAATTTCTAGCTCTCCTCTGATTTCTTGTCAAAATTTTTCTAACACCCAGAAGTATGTCCTTTCATTTTTAATTTGCCAGTTTCTAAAGAAATTAATGACCTTACAAAATTTACATAATAAAAATATTTAAATTCTCAGTCCTTGCACTGCATTAAGTAAAGAAAAGCCAAAGAATGGACAATTTCCTTAGAATGGGCTTCAAATTTTCTACATACTACATATAAACAATCTCAAAATGTAAAAGGAAATGAGAGTCATGGTAAAGATTTACAATGAGATCTAACTAGCACCTGTATAAATACATTAAGCTTTGGAATCATGGCCTTTGTATATTTGCATTTGTATTCTGATCAATACACTAACTAAAATAATTTTAATATTGATTTATATATTGAATTGAAATTAAACTATTTTAAGACTATTTCTCTCTTCAAAGAGACATTAGGCCTATATTTTGGTAAAGGACTATATTTGTACCAGAAGTACGTATAAAAGTACTTCTGTACTTTTACATTCTGGTAATCTAATCCCATCACTGATTTTATTTTAAAACATTTAGTTAAGAGTTAATATATTGAACCCTAAAATGGGTTTCATTACCTAAAATACTACTTACAAACAACTGCTAGCACTGGAACAAAACTCAATTTAAATGGTGAGTTGCGTATGTTATGTATGACAGCAAAGAATTTAAAGATTAATTCAGATACTCCCAAGTCCAGGTAAAAACTGTAATTGTAGGCAACAATTTGTGTTGTTACCAACAGGTGTGTCCAGTAATCCTGACACTTCACTTGAAAGAAGGTCTAAATAATAAATAGCAAGCAAGTTCATGCAAAGTAATATGAAACTTATGAACTTAATGCAAATTTTGGTGTGTAAATCTTCAAACAAAGCTCAAAACTTGGTTGATCTCTTTTCTGTTTCTGTTACATTCTGTCATAAAGCTGCAGCAAGCTTAGTACTCTAACAAAGGCAGCCACACTGGACTATAATGAAACACTGGCTGGATATTCAGTAGATGAAATAATTCTTGATATTTTCTGAGAAATGATCACAGTGATGTGGTAATGACTTCACAGTATACAAATATTTATCACTTGTCATTACTACTTAATCTCCAAAGGATTTTAAATTGAAAAGATAAATTATTAATATTAAGCAACATAGCTTAAATATTTATCGCCATTTTTTAATAATTACTGCTCAGAAAATCATAGAATTACCCAGACATGTGATTTTGGCAAAAGAAGTTAGGTATAAGATGCTTGTACCAGTTTTATAGAGAGATACAGTTTGGACACTTTTTCATTATTCACAAATCCTGAAAATAAAAGAATAATAACTGCTCTGCCCAAAAGTGTTATATCAGTAATTAACAAAGACTGCAAAGTATAACATTCTATACTTATTCTGGCTTCATGTTGATTAGCACTTTTCTCAGTGCTTGCACACACCAAATCTACTAACTCAACTTTGAATTCTGGCTCTACAACAAATGTACACTCAGTCCACTGGAATATAAAACAAGCAACAGTACATTAACAAATTTTGGTATGTAGAAATCTGCATCAATAGCACAAGAAAACGGAATACAAGTGTGATGTCTTTGCTGGAAGACAGATATCCTAGAAATATACTTCAAGGATTTTCTACAAACTACAATGCCTTCAGTGATGAGAAATTCACATCTAGGGATTCTGACTGATTAGGCATCTTCTTTTGCCTTTGAGGAACCTTAATGACTACAGTAAAACTTATGTATAAATATCTGTTCATATGGATGAAATGACAGAAGCACTGATTTTGGTTGATTTGTCTATATGCACACTGTTTTACATTACCTAATTACAAGCAATTAATAGTATATTTGAAAAATTTTATACAAGTTACAGAAGCAAAGAAAGGACACGTAGCAAAGACATAAGCAGGTGATTAGATGCAATGCACTCGCAAAAATGGGAAGGGAGTAACAAAGCATCTGTTGGCCAATATGTTACATGACGTATTAATTCCAGATTTTGGTTGTTCTCTTAAAGTTGCTTTTAATAATGTTTGTACTGATAGTCTATATAAACTCAAAAGTCTTTCAACTGTGTAAACAGAACTACTATTTTTGTTTCTTAAAAACTCAAAACATTTGAGCCACGGTTTCCTTATTTTACACTAAAACTCTGCCACTGCTATGACAACTCTGCAATATTATTATCAAATATATCAGACAAAGGTGGATGATACAGTATCCACCAAAAATATTCTGGATAAATTTTCAGGAAAAATAATCAGCCAAGAAGCTAAACCTAATTATCACATACTAAAAAAAAAAATAAAAATCTTTGGATCTTCACTGAAGATGGATGGCCTGAACTTCTCTATTACTTGAGCTATAAAAGAATCTAATGCCAACAAAACCTGGCACCCTACAAAATAAAAAATATGTCTCTTTTGCCATTGGAGGGAAGACCTAAGGGCCAGTGAAATGAGTGATGATTCAATACAGATAAAACAAGAAGTCAATGACAGTTACTGCTGAGGCCTGCAAAGACAGAAGTGAGAACAAAGACTATGGAGTTTAAATCGAACTTTCCATCTGTTGATCTCCAAGTGCTTTACAAAAGACAGGCAAGTGCTGCATTCCTCATTTACAAGTCATGTAACAAGCACAAAGATGTCATGAGTTGTCCAAAGTCACAAGCTACTCAACAGTGAGCTGGGAACCAAACCCAGCCTTTTGTTGAAGCCGTGCCTACACCCCTCTATTTGAGGCTTGCTTTAGGAGGCTGTATCTATAGCTTTGGGGTACCAGGAAAATATTTGGTGATATCCTGAAGATGATGTGGGACTCAAAGCCCAGAAAGCTGGGTGTTGAAAATCCCATGATAATCTGGCTGAAAGAGGTGACAAATGTACTTTCTGAGCTGGATCCCAGCTCAGTGTTTTTCTCTTCTGACTCCTATTTCCTTAGCATTCACTAGCTGAAAGCACAGGTTGCATGTGACTGTGAGTGGCAGTGGGTAAACGAAATAAGCCTGATCGAGCCTTTCTCCAGTGAAGGGTGAGGAGCTGGCAAGAAACTAGTACAAGATCTGGGCTGAGATAAGCCCAGCATCTCCCCTGAACACTAACTGGTCATTATTAATGAGATTGTCTCATTGTTACAAAAGCATACATGTGGAAAACTGCACATTTAGCAGTAATTTAGCAATGACCATTTGAACAGATTTGTTTACAAAAATAAACACATAAAATATTCAATGCTGTAAGTTGGTCATAGTGTAGTATAAAATACAGATGCAAAAGTAGATTGAAAGTATTAGAGTCATATTACAAAATCCTGAGAGCCATAACATGCATTTAAGACCAACTGGCTTACCTAAAATCCTAAGACTCTATTGAGAATTATTCATTATAAGAAAAAGGTTTAGGAGTTCCTTTTGTTGCCATTCTGCCTGAAAAAATGTCATTTGCTAACCAATTCAGAAAGGCTCACTAGTGCTGCAACTTAAATTCTTTAAACAGTGAATCGCATTTCATTCATAGGTGACGAAAAGGATCCTCTATGATTTTATTTCAATTAATAGTACACAATTAATAGTACACAAAAGGAACATCTAAGCGATGTTGGTAATCAAGTGGGAAGATATGGAAATATAAAATTATTTTAAAACCTAATGCCTTATTCAGTATAAAATTATAGGCTGTCATCAGGAGCAGGCTGGCAAAGCTGGGTCCAGATGGGAAACTGGCTGGGCAATAAGAAGAGGTAGGGTGGAAATGATGGGTAGGCTGGAAACGATGGGAACCTAAGGAAAGACATGACTGCTCCCTCTGCTGGCAAGGCCCTCACCTGCTTTAATTTTTAACTAATGAGTAGGCATTTCTTTAATTATTTAGGATCTAGCCAATAAATAATGCAGAATGTTCCTTCCTCAGTCTGTTGCTGTGCGTTTGCACATTTTTGAACTTATGGTGCCCTATTTCACTAGAATAATTTGTCATAGAATTAAGGCTCAGATGGATATCTAATGGCAGAGTTACTGGTTTTATATGTTAATTGCTCACGAAATGAATAACAAGATTAAGCTTTTTAACGTTCAAAATATTCTATTTTACAATGTATAAGCATTTCATATTTAATTTACATATTTCATAATATTACGATAAAATGCTCATCATATCATACAAGAACTCTTTTATGTAGCAATAAGATACTATATAATGAAGAATTCTGCAACACAAACATACAAAATTACACATCACACCAAAATGTGCCATTCTTCCATGAATAAAATTCACGACCACGGAATTCAGTGATAGTGTTTGTATTAAAACCTAATTAAAAGACTAAGATAAGCCATTCATTACTTGATTTGTGATATAAATTAATAGCTGCAGTAAGAACATTTAGAAAAAATCTATTCTAAGATTTTGGCCTACAACCAGAAGCTCCCAGAACAGGAGGGATCAGCTTTTTTTGCCCACTGTTCTCATCTGAATCCTGGCTGAAAAGCTACTCCAGCTCCCAGCTTTCCAGAAGGCTCCATCCCAGGAATCCTCGCCTGCCATTTGGTTTGCTGATTTTAATCTCACAGGACTTTCTTACAGTGGCTCCACTATGCTGAACTGGCACTTGCTCCTAGAAGTGAGTTATTATTAAACTTGTAGGTCAATTGTGGCACTAACAACTCTTTGGAAGCTTTCAGCCACGGTGTACAATTTGCCGGTCTAATTAAATATTAATTCTAAGTGTTACATTCTGTGGCTAAGAGCTTTTATTTTCCATCATCAGTCTGGAAGAGAAAGAGGTTACAAGGCTAATTTAATCTTCCCCCCCAACCCCCAGCATTAAAGCTTAACTACACAGGCACAAAAACATCATTAAAGATGCAGTATTCCTTTTTATTATGATTATATAGTAATTAATAGAGCAGGTCTAAACAAGAAGACGTAACATTAGATTCTGAAATTTCAAGGTTTTAAACAACACCAAAAGTTCATAAAAATGCTTCTAAGCAAACACTGCACAGAAATTCAATATTCAGCTATTTGAAAATAATTTAAGATGGGAAATACTTATGCAATAATGTAAATATAAAATAGTTTTACACAAAACTATTGTTCTTTGTTCTGAAATACAACAGATAAAACCCATATTTAATGCTAGACTCACAGGGCATTTTTTTCCAAAAACTTGTACTTCTACTTATGTGAAAAAAAACATATTGCCTCAGAAAAGCAATAGCACTTTCCATTTTCTAACAGAATTACTGGCTTAAAGTAGTTAAATAACTTGTCCTGCATTATTTAAAGTCACTCGTCTAATCTTTACTTATCAGTGTCCAAATGGGCTCAATACATGAGTCTCTTCCCTTCTGCTTCCATAACAGTTGTGTCCATGTCTGGACACTGGGCATTATATTAACTACTTAGTCCAGTAGCCAAAAGATTCCATATGCTGGAACAGATGACTATCTCCATACTGTGATGGGATATTTAACTGTTTAGGTCTAATATTGCAGTTGAAAGATTTAGTTCTAAATCTTAGCTAATTTTTTTAAGTTCTCATAGGCATATTTTCAGATTACATAGATAAAATGTAAAATAAAGTTGCAATGCTAGACATACTAATTAACTTTTAAAGTTTAACATCTTCATTTTGGTAAAGTGATTTTTTGATTAAAAGTGTGTTGATGAGATGGTGATAAGCATGTGTATATAGTGTCCTTAAAAAAGGTAAAATATATTAAAAAGAAAAGGCTGTTTTAGGAATATAATTTTACCATACAATGTGACTGTTTGTCATAATATAGCTAAGACAGTTAAAAGACATGTGGGTACAAAAACATGCTTCAAATGTATATTGTACTTCTTTTTGAAATGGGTAGTTGTTACCAAATCAGAAGTGGTAGAGCTAGAATACAGCCTGTTGGCAACCATAAACTTATTTTGTGAAACATAATAGTAGAATATTTCTACTTCTTCTGTAACTTGATTAGCAATTACTACCAACAATAACAGAAATTGAAAACAATATTACTTACTGTCACACAATTAAAATTTTGAGTTGTTTATTTCTATGAACTTCCTACTCAATCGTAATTTTAAAGATGTCTTTATGAATGTCTAGGATATCCAAACCAGAATATACATATCTGAAAACTATGTGGATAACCCAAGAATACCTGGCATAAACGAATGACTTAATATTTCCTTGGAGGGTTGTTTAAGTGTATTTCTCACACACACAAAGCAATATGCAACATTAAAAAGCAAGTCAAAAAAACCCAGTACAGAAAAATAGAAAGACCAGTTCATCTTCACAGTTTCTATTTTGCAGAGAATTTCAAAAGCGTGGTTAACTATGACACAGAAACTACATGATATTTGATCTCAGTACAAATTTGTGTAGCAGATACATCATCAAATACATTTGAAAGTTATTCAGCATTTTACACTTGTGAACTCTCAGAAGTTAGAGTTCTAAGGCAGGCTATCACTCTTAGCTCTTGTCATGGGAATAAAGACTTCAAACTGAGAAATTCACAAGCTATAGGAGATCACATCTTATAATCCTATATTAGCAATGGATTCTAAAGCACTCTATTGCTTGACTTCAAGTTTAGCTGCTAAGTTACTCAGTGTGAACACAAAAGGCTATGGATGTGAAAAGGTTTGTTTCTGAATTATTCTACACTGAAACATACAGTAACTTACGCACTTCAGTGAATTCAAAGCATCAAAACATTAATATTGTAGGAAATTAATTTTTAACATACTGGATGAAATAATGAAAATACCTTGCTAAACAGAAGCTCGGACTCTGAGGACAGGTTCTGTAACAAGACTTATTCATACTGACTTTTCATTAGTCAATTAATTTCCCTTGGTACATGCTGACTAATATGGTTGTTAGTTCTTACCAGTAATACAGCTTCAAGTTAAAAATAAAGGATGGCTTAAATAAACGTGTTACACTTTCTCCCAGTGAAAATAATAATCTGCTAAAAAAATGTTTCTTAAGTGATGCAAACCTGGGAAGAACAGAAACAGAATTACAAATATTATTTAGTATTTTGGGGAAAAGGTGTTTTTGGATTTACCACTGATTTTTAGTAATTAAAAGAAGAAAATACAAAAGCAAAATATTTTAAATTCTAATTTAGGGCTTTGGCAAGTACTAACCATGACACTGAAGTCCTTTAAGTCACACTCTGTACCACAGAAAAAATTATTTTTTGAAAATTAAGTACTAACATGCAGATATTATCAGCATTAAGAAAGAGAGTCCTAGCTTGCTTTTATAATACTCCTTAAATTTGGAAAATGTAACAACAAATGAAATCCCTCTTCAGTCTGCCCTCCTTGATCAACGCTAGATTTTAAAAATGGAAGTAATTTTCCTTTTTCAAATGCACCATCTGATTTCAGAAGCACAATACATTTTCAAGAAGCAGCAGAAAGACTTGAAAAATAACCTTCCATCAACTATTTTAATCATACTTGTAAGTATCTCAATATTTATTACCTGACAGACAGTGTAAGATAAGAGTATGTTTAATCAGTAGAAAATATCAATCAAGTAAAACTTGTCACACATCATCTGAATAAAATTCATAATTGGATAAGTTTTTGGTGTCATTTTCTTGAAATCCTCTTCTGGAATAATGTATTCCTACTTTTGTGGTTGAGAAAAGAGAATTTTTTTTTTCTTCATGCACTGTTTCCACTAGAAGTTTCATCAATAAAACACAAAGAATCTGTGCTCTTTAGTGGACTAAAATGTCTTTAAATTATTCTGAAAAAACTCTGGACACAACCAGATTGTTTGTAAATTTGTGTCTTTTAGCAAAATACAGCCTTACAGAAGACTGTGAAGACATTCAGCATCCTATCAAACTAGGTGAATAAGCATCATATTTGGTTAAATGCAATTCAAAGTTATTAAATCCAAGACAATGAATAGCTGGAATAATGAAAGAGCCACATTGGTGGATGCGTACCACAGAGGGAAAAGCATCAAGAACAAAATCACTGTTTAATGTTCAATAGTCATCAGAGACAAAGCAGACATTAGAATGTAGGAAAAGAGAACAATAATAGTATTATTGTATTATGTAACTGTAACAAAGTAAAATATGATTAAAAGAAATGTGACTGTTTAAAAACAGATTAAGGAGGCAGCATGAGAAAAAATACCACACAATCAGAATACAGAAAATACAAAGTAGGGAGCCTCATCTTACTGTCTCATCAGCCAACAACAGACATAATTTCTGAAAAGTAAAGGCAAATTTAAACTTTCTGAAAAAAAAAAAAGAAACCAGATAGATTTAATTTGTGGAACTCCCTGTCACAGTACAGCATGCAAAGTATTTGGCAAAATACATAAAAGGACCCAATCTCAATCTACACACACACACACACACATATATATATATGCATTATTAATATACTACATATTAAAAATATATAACTAGTCTGGGTTGGAAAGACATTGTCACTGTTGAAGATCTGTACTACCAACTGTGAGTTTTACTACTTCTTCACTGGAGTAACTACTACTGTGGGCTGACAAGAGATAAGATATGGTAGGATTCACTACTAAAAATGCAGGTAAAAATGAAACTATCTTTTGGTATATGTTACGTAGACAAAACTTTGATTAAAATGTGATTTTGAACTTACATTTACGTTCATGGAAATTATTCACGTGAAGAATTTACTTGTAGACCACCTAATTAATACTTTTGCCTCTTTGGGAGGCAAAAGATAACACAGAAAATACAGAAACAGTAGTTCAGTAAATAAATGTGGAATTTACTACAGTTTCAGAAGAACATCAGGCATTTTCTATGCTTTCAGTGTACTGACTTTAAGATTCAACAGAGAAAGCATATGCTAGAACTTACTCTGATCAAATTAAATACATATACAGAAATGCACTTGGAAAAAACCCAATCCCTCTCTCTTATTCTCTTGGAAAGAAAAGATATTTCTTTACGTTTTTTTTAATCCAGCAAGAAACCTCAGCAACAGAATGGCGAGTAGCTGGGTTGTGAGAATGTGAGCAGCTGCTGTTATTATAACTAAAGGTCTGTCTACGGCTTGAGCCTGAGCGACCACATGTTCGGCTGTCCTCTCATCTTGCCATCCTCACCAATTAACTATTAACATGGAGGGCTGTACACATGCTCTCAGGGGCTCTTTAACAGGCGTCTTGGAGAGTGGAACAACTACACAGCAGGGCTCTGGGAACTGAGTAATGTGAGGTATAAGGAACCCTCAGCAGCTTTGCTCCTCCTAATGACAGTTTTCTTCCTAGTTTAGTGCCTAAAGAAGGATACATGAAGTTTAGAAATGTCAAAAAAATTTATGCTCTCATGTATTTAATGCTGCTGAGCAAAGATTCTGAAAATAATGTTTCTTCTTCTCTATTCAGAATATTCTAACACTTACTGTAAAACAATTCTGTTAAAATCAAAAAATCAGTTATTTAAAAAATGAGATATAATTTCAATCCTAATTCCATAGGAATTGATTTATATGGAATTTATAAACAAAAAACCAAAATCAACTTCCCAGTTAAGTTTGCAAAAACCAATAAACTTCATCCTTCAGTTTGTTTCTTAGAGATGCTTCTGAACTTCTCTAAAATATATATAACTTTTATTGACATAATATATAAAAAAGTGTACAATGAAAACAATTGTATGTCCCAATTACAGACAGGTAATTCCATTGTGTAAAAAGAAGCTTTACATTCACAAATTCTATTCATTGCATTAAATTTTACTGTCAATCTTTTTGAAAGCAAACTGCCAGCTAATATTTAAAAATAGCTAAGTAAGGAGATGGAGGTTTGCACCGCAAGGGCAACATTCACAAACTTTTGATGCAATAGTAAAACTAGAAAATCAAACTTCTTTACTTTTGAAGCAGTAAGTGCATCAGGTATCTACATAAACATTTGCAGGTATTCAAACAGCTTTACAAGTTGCAATACACAAGTGAGTGTCAGGTACTTACCTAAGATACGATTTAATCTAACAATAAACTCATCTTCTATGAAAACATTTTGCATAATACAAGGTTTTATTCAGTACTTTTTTACCATAATCAAATAAAATTAATATCTAAAATTATAGGTTCTCTGTTCATTGTCAATAATAATTTTGCTTTCGTAAGTTACAACACCACTTGGAGAAAAAAAAGACTATCTACATTTTTCCTTTTGCTAAAAAAGTTTATTTCCAGAAGATACATTTAAATGTCTATACACTCCTGGGAAAGCTGCTGTTAGCAGCTTCTGATTCTGCAGCTGGGAAAATTACTGTGACACCATAACTGGTTTGTCCCTGGTCTCAATACAAGGTGTTATTAGAATTAAAGAGTAAACCTGTATCTTTCAATTTCTGGCTTTAAAACCAAGATCAAACAACATCATAATGAGTATGACAGATGAAGACAGTGGACTGAAATGTCTCGTATTGAAACTCTAAACCATGTTCTGAAGGCAGTGGAAAAGTGTGTAGGGATGGTGTTTAAAAAAACAACCCCCCCAAAAAAAACCAAAAAGAGACTACTAGCTGGATTCTCTTTGCTTTCTTACAGTTTCTGAAATTCTGATAGTTTTTCAAGAAAGCCTAAGACCCACACAAGGCATAACTGGATCTACGAAGGTTTTATGCTTAGGTCATTGTAGATTTTGAAGCACGACTGTCCCACAGAACTACAGAAACACTGCAGTGGAGTCACGTTTTAACTTTGGCCTTTGAAAAAAACAGTTTTCAAAATGTCCAAAATTGCATTTATTTTCTTACCATAAAGTTTAAACTTCTGCTAACTGATGTGTCAACCATGAAATACAGCAAAGACAACAATCCTACCTGGATAAGGTGAGCAGGCACTGTGATGATGCAGGCTGACAGAGATTTTCTGAGAAGGCCTCGGAGAACATAGAGAAATTTTGTAAGGCTATGAATATCTTCGGGAGTATCACTGCTACAAATGTCATCACCCCACAACAGGGAACCCAGACTCTGAATTCCTATCCGCAAAATATTCTTTTGTTTTTTCTATTGGAGAAAAAAAAAGCCACTTGTTATTTTTTCACACATTAAGAGGAAAATGTCTTGTAATATATTTAAAAAATACAATCTCTAGAATTTATATCCATAATAATTTCATAGCTTAAGTAATCATAGCTTAATCTCAGATGATCTTACAAAAATTGAAAACAAACATAAAAATAGCATTTTTTCACTGACTGGATATCATGCTATGTCAGACAAGCAAGTGCAAGTGTAAGAGGCAGCACAGAAATACTGAAAACTACTAATTTGCATTTTGTAGCCAGCTAAACGTAAGTATATTCTGACACAAAATCCAATAACACTATGATTTTTCATGGCCTCTCTCTCCTCCATCACTGCCTTAGAAACATGCAAAAGGTTTTTTCCTCCCAGCTCAACTGCTCTGCTGAAAGGGTCTGTGAGTAATTAAACACAACTTTTCCCTGCATGCAAAAGAGAAAAAGCCCCTTTTCTGAAGAGGCAGATAATGAAGTTAGAGTTGTAATTTGTTTATGCAAAGTAAAATGTCATCTCTTATGATGACAGATCTCACTTCTGCTTATTTGATGTGACCTTTCCTGGTGATCTTTGAGAAGGATTTTAGGTATATTTGCTATCAACAGCTGAGAGAGAGACAATAAACACCTTTGTTGAAAGACTTCCTGTACAAGGTGATCAAAGATACATTTCTAGAGCTCATACTAAAAGGCCAGGTTCTTTTATATGTATATTTAAAAAATATGAGTTTAGATAAATAAAAGCTTCCAGGTACTTTTCATTATACCTAAGTGCTTTGATAAATTGTAGATACTTGTTTCCATCATCCTGAATTGCAGCTGGAATCAGCAGTAACTATCAAGCACAAAACATTGCACAGTTGCTCTGGAAATCCAGGGGAAAGGTTCTGACAAGACAGGAGGCTACTCTTATAAATACTTCCTTCTCCATATTGGGTAGACAGAGCCTCGGTTGTAAAACACAGTTAGTACACATGGCTCTGCATTTATCCAGCTCTCATGGCTTCAACAGTGAGCTGATCTGCCCGTTTGCTTAGAATCTTTGTGAAAGTGATATATGTTTTAACCCTGGTGGATTCTTTAGACTCAGGCTTTGAAGGCTTCTGGACTTACATAAAGTTAACTTTTTACACTACCTTATGAAGATCTGGATAATAGTACAGGATAACAACACAATTTGACTTCTCTGTATGATATTTGCTAGGCTTGGATATTCAGAGATTTAAAAAGAATAGGAAAAGTAAAGTTAGTCTAGTATTCTTTAGTGACTTCTAATCAGAGTGGATTCATGCATTTCTTGATGTGCGTTTATGCAGCAGTATAAATTCAGGCTTTGAATAAATCTATTTTACCCAGATATAACAGATATCGATAATTCAGAGAGAGTGTTCTGGTATTTCAGAATTTCAGTTCAAACATACGAAACGTACAGAAAATTCAGTAACAAGAAAAATATTTTTTCTGATGAAGAATATCAGAAAGAACAACATACAAGCAGAAAAAAACTGTATCAGAATATCAGTTCTCTTATTGGATAAAGGATGACAGATCTGAGTTTCACAATATTAAATCGTAAGATTTGTAAAAGACAAAGCTATTCAAACACCAGACAATATCAGATGTATTTGTTCTGGCCAGTAACAGAATTTCTACTATTCTATGATTCTGTAATTCTGTTAGGCCCACAAGGCCTTGACAAACACCTTATTCCATAACTGAAATATAAGAAAAGCATAAGTTTAATACTCTGAAACTACAAGCCTGCAATACAGAGTAGGATCATTTTTTTCAGATATATCACTTGATCTTTTATATTTTCATTAGTTAGGATTTTTTTTTACCTTTTTCATTTAATTTCTGTATAGCAAAAAGAACTGACAGAAAGAATTCTGATTATGAAGAATTAAAAACACAACTCCAAGCAAACAGAAACCAAATCTCCCTCTAATTTTTTACCCTGTGAGAGACATCCAACTTGAGCTTCAAAGTAATCCAAAAAACTGCTAAGGAAATAAAGTTGCCTATGAAAATTCTGTGGTCAAACATGAAAAAAACCAAAACAATTCTGAAACAATCAAGTGCTATTCTGTATGACTTAAAACCATGCTCAATTTATAAAGGATTCATACTTAATGATCAGCAGCAAAGAGTTACCAGGAGGTTTTAAAAAGGATGTGAAACTGATGCTCATATTTCTAGGTTACAGGTCCTTCAGACCCTGAATATCCAAATGGTTCTTGGCAAAGATCTTTAAGCCAGTGCAAACAAACAGGTTATTGCCTTGGTTAACTTCAACTAAACCTTTTCGTAGCCTAATACCTCAACCAGGAATTACTGTCCTAAAGCCCACAAAGTCATGCAAGTCAGTCAAAAAAATATTAACCTAAGATGGCCAACAGCAAATGTTCCTATAAAACATTAATGTTAACTAATCATACTAGGTCCTAGAGATGCCAGACCATTTTATCACAGTCTACTAGGGCTCCAACAGCAGTTTTCACTAATTTTCCTAATTGTGTCAAACCTCTGTCAGCTGGAGTGAGTTTCATTCTGCTCACTCTTCTCCAGACCTGAAAGCCAATAAAAAGGAGCAGTAAGTCTAAGTATTGCTGGCATATTGATATGAAAGAAGCCAAAAATAACTGAATGTTTTACCAGTCAGGTCAAACCTTTCCTTTGAATCCAGATCCAATAAGCAACACATTTCTAGACTTCCTGAGTCACTTTTCTCCAGACTTAATGAAAGCCACTGCCAACAGAACCTACTCAAAGGGGAGAGAATTATTTGGGTGGGAACAGCATATATGCACAAACTTCTCAGAAGCTTGTATTATTATTATACACAGGAAAAGACACAGGTCCCGAAGAATACAGGCTGGTCCTTACTCTACTATCTTCATAGCCGGCTACTTAAAAAGACTTCTGAGAGCTCAGTAAAGAGAAGGGGATACGGAGTAGCAGAGAGGTGAATTTCTCATAGATCTGGAGCATAAAAAGATCCAAGGTGTGTTCTGGGCCATAATTACATTCAACTCTAGACATATTTTTAAGAAGTGTGTATTATATGCCGCTAATAAATAGAAAGATCATACACAGGGAAAAGAGGAATCTTAAAAGAAAGATACCACTCCAGGAAATCATATACATTATCTCCCTTGAAACAGAAACAACTGTGCAAGTGCTAATGGGTTTCTAGATGGATAAACTGGCTTGAAAAAGGACTTTTTTCAAACTTGTAAAGCTTCACCTCAGAAACATATATGTAATTCAGCAAACATATACTTTTAAATCCGTCTTAAAGTTCTGTGTTTGCTTTATTAACACTAGTAAGACATTTTGAAACAATAAACAACACGTACAGAAAATAACTATCCATAATGTTTAATTTTTCCCTGCTTGCAGCAAAAAAATCCCAAAATATTGGCTCTGACCAACCTTCAGTTTCTTTTACATGTAAAGAAAATTCAGGAATATACAAAGGTGCCATTTTCCCATCAGACCTAACTTAGAAGAAAAATAAGAAACACCAGCCTAATCTCTTCAGTTGGAGGCTGTTTGCTGACTGAAGGTTGGCAGGGTGCTTGTATCACTTGGTGCTGCTCTTTGCAGCGGGTAAGTTCTCGGGCTTCCACAGGACCTGTCAGCGTGCGGGAGGAGCATCCCTGTGCACAGTGCGGTACGGTAGGATGACATGCTTGTTGCCATGGCTACTGCAGCGAGTGGGGAGAGATGCCTGTCAGGGACCAATTTACTTCTCTGGACTCTCACTGCCACCAAAGGGAAGGCAAGCTCACCCATAAATCTCAGCAGAGACTAAACACCGAGCTCAAATAAGCTAAATTTATGCACAAGTGTTCTGTGCAGGTAACATTTCTCAACAAAGTTAGACATGAAAACATCCATTCCAATATTAACTTCCAGTCTTGTATTATTATTATTATTATTATTACTGAATAGGATAAAGAATAATAGGGTGCTGCTCAAATTAGAAAAGGGCTTTCAGTCTATGTTGTTACACTTAAAATGTTTTTGATTACCCACAGTACGATTTATGATCCTTAGCATTCTTAATTCTTTACTTGTGTTTCGATGCTCACTACATAAAGATGCGCACCATTTAATTAATTAAGAAATTCACTCCGCTCCAGTAAAAACAACATTGAAAAAATCTAAAAGTTTGAAGATTAAATGTTCAGTCTCAAGAGTATTGAACACATTGCTAAAGCACTAGTTTGAAAAAAAAACACTGTAGGGGAAAAGGTGTTTTGCTTAATTACATTGTATTTGGCAATCCATTTATTAGGTAATTGCACAGAATCTGCATTTTACTAATGTTGGTTTACAGTTCTTTCTCACATGGTCTCTGCATATCTGTAACAGGTAAAAACTCTAAATGCACATTAAAATATGAACCACACTCTCTATTTACTTTGCTTGTTTACTTAAGCAATGCTTAGAAACAGCTTGTTCCTTGTCACTTTGTCCAAGACTTTCTCATGCCACTCTTCAAAATTCAGAAAACAGCATTAGTTACAGGATTGCAGAAGAGCACGAGAGTGTTCCGTACCTGGGGATTGGAGCCATCAAACCCTTCCTGATAAATGATCCTCTGAATGGACTGAAGCAGCCTTGCGTAAGCACTGTTCATATTACTATTGGCAAGAAGAAATAGTTTAGTAACACATTTTAATACTCTCCTATACATCTCTAACAGCTGTATTATAAATAAATACAAGATGCAGCTTTCAGTCTGAAAGTGTCATATGGAAAAAGGTGTCATATAAGAAAAAACCCAACCATCTTTGAATAAAGTTGACATTATAAGCAGTTGTGATTGCTTCATGTTAACCAGTTCAGTGCTCAGACATTCAGTGAAAGCTAAACCCTCTAGAGATTAAGATAACTTAATTATGTCAGGCTCACATCTAGAAGATTACTGATTTAATGCATCAACTTAAAGTTGAAGCCATTACAGCACAGTACTAACCTTAAATAACCGACACAGAGCTACCCATGTGTTATTCCAAGTATACCTAATCAATGCTCTGATGAACAGAGTTGACTTTCTAATTACTGAAAACTTTAATCAACAAAACTGCTACAACAAACAAAACCAGCACAAGATGAGAGAGACAACATTTTCACAATTAGAAAGTTCATATAGTTAATTGGATTTTTTTAGTATGTTTCCTGGTACCTCACCATAGCATAAGATACACTTGACAATGCTATGGTTGCACTTTGTATCCATACTCTACAGGTATTATTACCTTTTTATTTGCATGACAGCAGAATCATGAGGTAGAATTTATTTTATGTATTATTTAGAAAATATAACCTTTTTTTTAATAAAAAAGCAAACCAGTAGCTAAAAATTTATTTAAGCAGACTTAAACCCAAAAGTTCAGTAAATCATCTCATCAAAGTCTTAGAAGATCCAGTTCCTGCATGTCCAATGCACTTCAGATATCCATCCCAGCCATGCTCTTCAGTCCACAGGCTAACACTTACAAAGGACAGGAAGTCCTCATCTTTACCTTAAATAAGCAAGCCAGTTGTTCACTGTTAGAAGAGACACTGTTTTCTTAAATCCCACGAAGCATACTGGCTTGTGTGTCTGGACTTCATGCAGGTTCCTCACTGGAGCTGGCAGTTTCAGCCCTTCTATCTTTTCTAGCTTCAGCATTTCCTTTTAGCCTCACTAATCACTATAAAGGGTTGCGTATTCAAACTTTCCTGTGTACTTCTTGGGATATATGACAGGTTATTTTGAAAATGTTGCCTCTAAAAATCTTCTTACTTGCTTCAAACATTTTCTGTATCTGGTCTAGTAACAGCCCAGGTTGGAAGGGAGCTTGAAAGATCATCTGGCCCAAACATTAATGAAACTACTCCCATTACTTTAGTAAGAGCCAAAAAACGTTATCCAAATGTATTTTATTAATGAATACCTAAATAAACCCAAATAAACTTGTTTTCATACTTTTCCGTGGGAAAGAAGACAACTTTTCTGAGAAGCACTTAAGAATTGCAAACATCTCTCTTTACACCTTTGCTTTAGAATCAGAATTCTACATTTCTTTCAAGAAAACAGTATCTACCCAAACCCAACTCCTCCAGTGATATATTTAAGTTATAAACATCTACAATCAAAAAAGTCATGAAGTCATAATAATTCCGAGTTTTGAAATACTCAATGTCAGAAAACATTAAGAGATGACCCTTTTCAGGTATAAATAAAAGGGAGAATTTCCAAATTAAACTCTCTTTGTTTTCAGATTTAGCACTCTAGAAGGCTACTGGTTAAACTGATGTACCTTAATAATTTAATACTCTCTATGAAATTCACAGCTGAAAATAACTGGCAATATATAATCTCAACATGACATTTAACATGTAAAGTCCACCTTGCTATATAGAAGAGAGCACCTCAGACAAGAAAGAGTAAATTTTTGCTTATGAAGTCAACTACTTTCCTAGCATTTAGTTGCAAAAGGAACATCTGTTAAATGTTATACCTATGCTGTCTTGCAGGTGTCAGTTTACATGCAGGTGGAGAGGAAGAGGGCTTTAGCCTCCACACTAGCCAAAATGTCTTCTCTCTCCACGACTTCACATTATCGCAACGTACACACAACCCTTGTCGCTTACACAGTGCTGCGATTTCCTCCCAGTTTTGCCAGAGCTGGAGAAAATCTGCAGCACTTCACAATAACCAGAAACATTTGTGTATCCTTTTGGATAGTCTCTTGTACATTTGGAAGAAAGAGAAATTGCTTTGCAACAATCTTGTAGCCATAGCGAGCACCACAGTATGTGTAATACCAAAAGATGACTGTAGTCTTTGCTACCACAAAGTAGCATTTTCAAATTTGTGTATCTATCTCTTATTTTGCTTATAAGTATTACTATGTTACACAGCGAAGTCAGAGAACATACTGCAATTGTGATACTTGCCAATTCCCAATTTGTAACTAACTGCCTCCTAAAAGTGGATAAAAGAATACTTAAATCATTAGCATAATTAGGGAGTTCTAAAATTAAAACAAACAAATAAAAGAGAACTTCATTTAATCCATTAGAAAAAAAATGTAGCAAAGACAGAAATAAAGTAAGTAATGTAATGCAGATAGATTTTGAAAAACATGTAAAAATAGGTGCTTTTCTACTTCTGGCTAAAATACTAATGGTTTACTTCAATTTGAACCATGCTATGTAAATAAGGACATGAAAAATACTGTGAAAACACTATTCATAAACACAAGCTGCATTACCCTTCTGGCAATGTTTGTCATAATGTTTAAGGAAGGAAATAAGATATTTTTTATTTTCTAGTCTTTTTTGGCTTTGTTACTAAACACCATTTAATTCTGATAATGAGTTTAAACAATTCCTTCTTTACTCTTTTTTTGTTTAGCAATTTAGTAATGGATAAAGCAGGAGCTGGCAAGAAGGTATCCCGGTTACAACAGAGCCTCTGACTTCTCTGTTGATGGTTTCTAAGCAGTTAACAAAGGTTAGGTTATCAAGGCTATGACAAATAGCCTTATTATGTATAAGGAGATCCCATTAGGCAAGACAGTTAAAACTGCTTTATCTAATTTATCAGTAAATCTAGACTACAGATAATTTTTTCTTTTTTCAAAAGCACACAGATCCTCAAGTTAAAACTGAAAAGCATTATTGAAAAACTAAATTTTAGTTCCCTTGATTATCAAACTTTCTTTTTTGGTAATTGTGACTGAACAACATGGATAGAAGGAAAGTACAAGGAGTAGAACATAAGCCTTTCTGTGATGCACAGAGTTATCACGGAGGATATTTCTGCCTTCCTGTTAACTACCAGCTTTAGCAATGCAGCAAAAAGGACATCAGAATATCCTAGCAACAACAACCGGAAAACAGCTGCTGTCAGCTGCACAACCTCGTTAACCTGGGCCCAGCATTAGGGCCAGGACACAACTGTCCTTCCCTAGCATGAAAAATAATGAGATGGTCTATGCCTTCTTTTGGCAACAAACACCCAGTCTCTTTTACTACTTCCTTTAGGAACGCAGACTTCCCAATCTGTTTTCAATTAATGTTTATAATAGGGCAATGAACTTCAACCCATCTTGAGTGATTATCCAAAAGGGAACCCTGCAATCTAATTCAACCATCAGGTACCAGAACTGCAGAAAGGAGAGCACATAGAGTACCCTTCATATCCCTCCACCAAAAAGCAGATACATACAAGTATGCAAAAACACAGGAAAGAAAAGAAAGATTGACCCAAACTTCAAGGTGAAGGAATGATGTATATAACCTCCAAACCTGATCTTTAATTGCAAAATAAAAGGCAAGTCAATAATTCTGTCTAATCAGTCAAAGAATCTCATTTCTTTGCAAGCTGATAATGAAGCCAAATGCTTGTGTGGATAGGAAGAGAGGGACATATGTATAGATATACATGATTTCTAAAAAGGGCCAAAAGTTTCTAGCCCAAATAAAGCCTCTACATCTCTGATCCTGCAAGGGAAGCACTGTAATTATCTTGCAATAGACATTAGCTACAATTACAGAGACAATTCACTCACTAAAGAACAGTTTAAGTAAAACAGGTTTTGTAATGTGATGCTAGAGAATTAGAAGCGCCAAGATGATTTGGTTGTTTTTACAAATACATGGTACTTATGCCACAAAACATTACAAGGGACCTTGCTTATTAAAAGATGCAGCATTGTTTTTCCAAAGATTGTAAAATACATGTTTATTATATTCATTGTTTCTGTCAGAAGAGTATAAGCTGTACAGGAAAATGTGGTACATAATTTTTCTTTTATATTTTCTGCTTTAACTACCTTATCTGTTCTTTGCTGTTACATTCCTGAGTGGTCAAAGGAAAGGAGGGCAAAGGATTGTTCTTCTTGTTCCCTACCCCTTGCCAGGGAAAATAAGGCTGGGGAAGAGAACTGTTCCAACTTTCAAGGAGAAAAAGTGAAACTTAAGGCCTCTAAAACTAGTCACCTTCGAACTGAAAATGAAAGGGAAAAGCAAGGCCTGTGACAAGGTGAATTCTAGGTGCATGTAGCAAGTTACAATTAAAGTACAATCTCTTATAAACATTAACTACCTATAAAAGTAGCAGGTCTTTATCAAGAAAACAGAAAAAGAAAACCCAGCCAAAAAGGACAACACTTGAGGAACACCTTGCTCACATCAGTACATATGATAATTTAATTTAGAAAGTGCAATAAAAAAAATATACTGAGCTTCTACAATCTTCCTTTACAAATACTAGCTTGTCACTGCAGAACATATTGATTATGACCTCAATCCAGAATGCGTCTGTTGGGTTAGGCACAGTTTCAACACTCACTGCATAATTTAAATTGCCTCTTCAATGGCTGTAGTTACAGGACTATAACAATTTATTTCAGCCTGAACTTAATCCATTCTGAACTCTGCTACATTACAAATATTTAGAACAGATCATGCTAGCTAAAATAATGTGGAAATATTTTGAGAAGAGGGAAAAGTTTTTCTTTTTTTCCCACAAATTCCTAATTTTTTTTTATTTCTGACACCATAAAGAGGTATCATCTATCAGCAACACCACCATTTACTTACAGAAGATTATACACTAGGTAAAACTATCAGTTTCCACTTCCTTCTCAACCTCTGTATTAGTGACAAAAGCAAAGCATTCTTCAATTTAAAAAAAACCAACAAAACCAACAACCCACATCACTGATTTTGGTCTGCACTTCTACACAATTTAACAGAAAATGTAATTCAGAAATATCTTCACTGATACGTATCTTGCAAAGTATATCCTTTAGAAAGCAATGAAATTTTTTGCAAATATCCCATAATGCCTATTAATGTAAATTGTTTCTATAGTAAACTATCCCCTTTCTTAAAACTGCTTCCTTATTTTTGAAAGATTTGTATAACATCAGCTTTCAGTGTTAACACATTTTTGTCTAACTTCTTGGATAAATTAAATTTTTAAAATCATATTTTTAGATATTTTCTGAATTTCAAGCCATTTTTGTAACAATTTTTTAGTCTCTTCCAGGCTATCAATACTTATTCTGAGGTACTGTCAGCCTAACAGACTACAGAGATTTCACAATGCTATAATCAGCATTATGCGACCAGGTGGCTTTTTGGCTATGCATCTAAGATGATAGTCTGAGAGCCTTATGTTTAAGAAATTACATTCTCCAAGTGGAGCCATGCTAACTAGCCATGTCTACACTGCTAACTTGGTGCAACACAGAGTAAAAGAGCTCCAGGTCTCAGTAGGACCTTCAGGCAACCGAAGATGAGGTCTCATACAGATTGCTGACTTCTGTTGGAAGGGTTAACTGTGACCATAATACAATTTTCTTTCAAATAATTGTTTAGTTAATCAAGAGAACAAAAATTTTTACTATTCTATGATACAGTGAAGTTAGCTTTAAAAGTCAGAAGCATTGTGCTGATTTTCTAAACAGTAATGCCAACAAAATAATATCCTTTCCCTCCCCCTTTTATAAACTTTAATGAAATCATCCTGACAGGACTGAGAGCTTGTTGTCATTCCTTGAGAAAAGAAGGCTTCCTTCAGAATTTCATCACAACATTTGTAAACAATACAGTACGAGCCTGTTGGGTTTCTGTAAAAGCATAAACGTTCTGAAAGCAGTAAAATAATTGGTAACATTCATACTTAGTATTGGATTTAATACACTGTGACTAATGTGTATTAAAGAATCACAGAAGATAGGGATGAAAGGGACCTCAAGAGGTCAGGCAGTCTATCTTCTTGCCTCGAGGCAAGATGAACTACACCTAAACCATCTCTGACAGATATTTACCTAACTTGTCCGTAGAAATTTTCAATGATGGAGATTCTACAATACTCCCAACCGTGTCTGCAAGGCAACTTCTCGTGCTAATCATCAGAAAAATATCTCCTTATTTCCAGTCTGTATTTCTACTGCTACAGTTTACTGCAGCCCATTACTGCTTCTCCTGCCTTCAGCAGACAACAGAGTTACTACCTGCTGTATGTCAGTTTTTAATGTGCTTCAAGGCTCCGTGTATATTTGTCTAAAGAACTTCCATTTTTCCATCACAGGCCATACATCCCATTTCTAGATGTATACTCACGTTCACAATCTTCTCTAATACAGAGTTTTCTTGGAGGATGCTATCTATCTAAAACTGGACAGTCTTTTTATGTCTGAGCAGAACAAGTATCCTGCATGTCTTCCACATTAAATTCCAGTTTATCACTTCCATGCTTTTTAAATTGTGCTTTCTGGTAGCATTAATCACACTACATTGCTAATATATTTTATGTTCAAGATACTTTATAACCTCTGATCTTCTTTTGGAGACCTGCTACACTATTTTATTTCTTCAATTAATTATTCCTACTAGTATGTTTGGCACGTCATCACTGAATTCCCTATAGTTTATTCCAGATCACTGACCTAAATCTTCTTCAATTCTCACTCTGTTATCTAATCTGCAATTATTCCTTCCACTTTTTTCCAAATTTGACGTTATAACTGCAATAAAGACACCCATTGCTCAGGATGCGTATCAAGCCAAATTAGTACTAGATTATTACCAGATCCAACACTGGATTAAAGCCTGGTACTTCACTCAGTTCCACTGTGACTCAATGACAGCTTATTTAGAAGACAAGGATTTAACAGTCAACATGACAACAAAAAAACTCTCAAACCAGTCTATGTTCATCCTTTGACTTGATAACAGACTTCATAACAGACTTGGCGAATATTTCCTGTTTTATTTTAGAGCCTTTTGACTCTGTCTCAGTTGAATACCCATAAGCAAACAAAGGGAGTTTGCTTTACAAAGCTTTACTGGGTGAAACTATCCTAGAAGCTTAAAAATAGATATTATTTTTTATGGTATTCATCTGGTATCAAAGCACTGATGTTATCCCTCAAATGTCGTCTCTCCTTAAAGACAGGCATTGCTTTGGCCGTTTTAACTTTGTGGAACTTTGACAATTCGTTACGTTTTATTGAAGTTCATTAGGTCCCAGCTTGAAAACATTTACATATTTTCTAACCTGGTCTTTCCTTATATAAATCAGGTAGTTCAATTTGCTGGTATTAACTGTGTTACGTGCACATCTATTTGAGGATTGGAGTAATAGGGGAAACATCTTTTCTCCACTTTCATAATTTGTTAAGAACTCCAGTTATACTACAGTGATGGACAGAAGTTGAAATTCTAATTCAGTTTATTTCTTAAATGTGTGTCAAAATTGAATTACTGTAATTATGGAAAACTTATGTTCTCCCTTTCTCTACAGAGAAATAAGCTTTATTTCAAAGGCTGTAATTCTGAAAAATTCTTTTTCCCATCTTGTCTTAACCTTGACCTAGTGCAACCTTTTTAATACAGAGAATCAAAAAACAGTGGTGTTTGTGGTCAGGAAAGACAATAATCAAAGTCAGAAGACAAACAATCTACTGTAAATGAAGAAAGAGACGTACACATCTCTTCACAGTTTCCATAGATTTGTCTGGGAGTTCACTATTCCCAATGTGTCCGTCTCTGTCTGTTATCACTTTGTATTGTGGTCTAAGAAAACAATGCTTAGAAAGGTGGTTGTCTGTTACCTTGTTACCTGCCTTTACACACAACAATATAATTCTTTCATTTCCTCAGGAGAGTCTTCTTGAAGGAGACTCATATTGTAGGTATAGGGAAATGAAAGGAGATAAGCTTTCCAAAATCCATCTTTACTTGATCATGTTCCTCATCTCATCACTGTGCTGTACCAATTTGACAGGCAGATTAACTAAATCTTATCCTTCTGTTAGATTAAAACTAAAAATAAGAATGGAATTCATATGGTAAGAATGATGAACTTTTATCAGGATAGCACACAAGGAAAACACCAGAGTTAAGCAAGGCTTATAAAATCAAATGTATAAAAGTTAAAGTCCAATTCCTGCACTATATGTATGAGTTGATTTGATCTCAATGTATAATGTACAAATACCTGACAACCATATCATTAGTGGAATTAAGTAAAGAGTCATGAGATATTCTAGTCAGCTACAGAAAAGACAAAGGAAGTTAAATTGCCCAATACCAATATAAACAGTAGCAGCTTATCAGATACTCTTGTGTCTGTCCTTTATGGCCCTGCTACTAAAAGAAATAATAATTACATATAATATATATAAAGTTGGTTCAAATATTTCCTATAGAAAGAATAAAATACAAGTTCTTTGCTTTCTTCTGGAAGCATATTTTTTTTTACAACATCACAAGAACATACTTTACAAACCAGTGACGTTTGCTCATGTAACACAGAAACAAACTACAAAGAGACTTGGCTTTTTCTTTTCTACAGCTCTGAGAAAGGCGCTTTGTGCTGCACATTTTTCATAGATCTCAGTTTTTATATTTGAGTGTACTGTAATGAAAATCAATCATAATAAAGCATATCGTACTATTACTTCCAGGGGTTGGCCCTGTACACTGGGATCCATAAAACTAGGTATTATATTAATTAAGTGACTGGGCTGAACAAAGAGATTGGTAGCCTGTATTTGATGTTTGACTTGACTTGAAATGTCTCCAAGAAAGATACAATGGACGTGTGCGCTACAGGTTAATGTGAGTCTTTGCTACTGTCACTCATTTTCTCTTGGTCTTCCTTAATTCATTACTGATAGACATAAACTATAATAAGTTATTCATTCAGAGAAGAGTTTATGATTTTCTCTGGAATTAGGGGTGTTGTGTAAGACATAATTAGTGATTGTAATTCTATTCACAGTATTTTGTATTTTCCTTAGGTGAAGCTGTAGGATGTAAGAAGTAAAAGTCACATAATAAACTAATCTGATATAGCATTCTAAGTTATGTAGGTCATGGGTGGCCTGTCTTCTTAGCCTTAAATACTGTATGGGATATCTTCCTAAGACTGATAGCCACCTGACACACACATCTCCGAAAGCTGATGGGGCATAGTGCTCAGGGAGTAGTTCACAGACAGATAGTAACAGTTTTCTGCAGTCCCCACACTCAGCTGTCAGTAGGGCTGGACTGAACATGCAGCTGTGTCCTAGGCTGTCCTAGTAATGTCTGCCTTAATTGTCCCTGCCAACTCGCTTCCTCCCACAGCTGAGGAGTCAGGATACAGAGCTGTCTCTGTGCCACAGCATCTTTGCTGCCAGCCATGGCGTGCAGCACTGACACGGGAACCACGGCTGAACTGCTTGTGAGCCTTCCATGGCTACAAGATTTTTCACAGCAAGTGTAGATGCAAAAATATTCTTTAGTGCTAATACGCAGCCAATATTTGAACACACAACAGAAGCACATAGTATTACAACTTACCATGTTTTCATTTCAATTGGTAAAGATGATTCTTCAGGAAGGTAAAAACTGTGCCATTTTACGGACTGAAACAGTTCTGGAGACATTGTTTTAGAAACATCGTAATAATGGCCAAACTTTGTAGATGTTGTTGGGCTGGCCTGTGGAAACAACAATGCTAATTACAACAACCTATTAAATTATTATCTGTCAAAAGAAAATAATTAACCAGCAATATACTTCTGTGGTTTTTTTTCCCATTCAGCATAAGTTTCAAGTGGAACAACAATGTAACATTTATTACTAACTTTCAGTTCCCCTGTTGACATCTTATAATGAGAAGTTGTCACACAAAATTCAACATTTATTCTTCCAAGTTGCATCACCAAAGTGCAGTCAGACACTTAAAAGAATGTATTTTTGCATGCTGTAGATGTATGATCACAAATTTCAAAAGGCCAGATGTAGGAAATGTGCCAACCATGATGTGTTCCACATCTTTGATTTTTCAGTATCTGGGAATTACATGGTGGTACAGAAACATTTTCAGCTGACTTTGAAAATGTTTCACTTTGTTTATTTATGATCAGTAAGAATACCATTGCATTTTCATAGATCTGATTTTAATAGAAAATTGTAAAAAGAGGAAATAGTAAAAACCACTTTTATTTTCTTGAATTTCGAATAACCAGCAGTTTGCGCATTACATAGACATTACACACAATAACCACGATTTACTATAATGAAGATACTTTTTTATCAGCTCTCAATTTTGGGTATATAAAACATTATAAGTCCCTCAATTCAAGATACGCCATAGCGGGAATTACACAGTTAGCGTTAACACAAATTAGTTTCTTCCAGAGAAGTAAAACACATGGCACAAATGTAGACTGTTACACAGTATTTTTTAATGTACACACTATACAGGAGTAACAGATTACCACAGCAATATTCAAATTGATCTTTAGGTTATGGCACAAACATGACTGTGTTCCTGATCAGATAATCTCTCGTCAGCTGTTCTAACTCTTTTGAGGAAAGAGAAAGGACATCTAGAATAACCAAACAAGTTTCATAATACAAGTATCAATCAAAACCACAATAATTCTCACTGGTAAGATGCCTGGAGTGAGAAAGCTGTTGGATCCTAGACTTCTAGCAGCAGTTTAGTGCATTTGAACTGTGCATTGCACAACGCAGGAATGTGCAAAAATATTTTAAAACCATTTTTCTATCTCCCAGCTCCAAGACCTACTGCAAAGCTGAATCCCCCATAAGAGCCAAGAGCCACCTCACATATTAAATGATAAAGTATTACAATAAAATGAAATATCTCAACAGCTGTGAAAAAGAACAGGTGAGACAGAAAAGCTAAGAGCCGAAAGGGAAATGTTGCAGACACATTCACACTGCAGGACAAAATGCCTTTTAAAGTTTGCTCTGAAGAGAAGTTTGGATTGGTAGGTAAAATGCAATGCTATTTTGTTTGTACTTAAAAGCATGGAATTACTTTTGAAAAGTGAACAGAAATGGCCCCAATAATTTCAAGTTTCTCAGTAGGTTCTGTAACAACTTGGATATTCTATAAAAGGATTTTCCTTTTTAGCAGAAGAAAAGCACCCTTTAGAGCTAGGTGGTGTGTGCACGCAATGGAAATTCTTTGGAACAACTTCTGCTCCAATTTCAACATCTGTTATTCTTGCTGTACACAGGAATGACAACAGGTGTACTGAATTATTACAGTAACAGGATGCCAATATTTTTTTGTGTGTTGAGCAACTAATTATTTAGTTCCAACTCCAATTATTAGAGAACTTATGGTTTTCATAAACCTTGGCCTTGCTAACAAAATACGTACTGTAAGAGTAAAAAGAAAGAATACAGATGTGCCAGACATGGCCATCTATTTATAGTTAGCTTTTTGAAAGCAATTATGCTATGTATTTCCACAATTCTATTTCATGCTTCAGCTTACCAAAAATATATTAAACTGTTAATAGAATAATTTAATTTAGAGTAAATATTTGGAAATTATTTGATTAATGGATGTTAGGCCTGGTCAGTTATCACAGAATATAAATAGTAACAGTAATACAATATCTTTCTTACAAAAGCAACAGAACAACCAAACTAAACCCAAACTTTTCATTAAAATAAATAATATTTTTTTATTTTTAAAGAACCCACAAAATTGCTCATGTATATCTAGTCATAAGAGTCAGATCAGTTTTACTCAAAACTGACAGAAAAACACATTCTCTAAATCAATGTTCCAATTTATTTATCAGCACCTGATTTTTAAAGAAGTCCAACAAAACATAACAATCTATAAAAATCTAAGTTTTTTAATGTAAAATGTAACTTTATTTAAAATGCGGATTCTGAAAGCAATTTAAACAGGGGCTGTTCTTTGGCCTATAATCTATTCTTTATCCGGATTACAGATCAGAATGTTTTTACTGCAATCTCTGCCAGAGCTCATCTTTTTATTGTGTACTTCCAAGCCCCCTTAATGTTTTAGAAAGGCCTTGACTAACTGAACTTTGATCTGATGTCTTCATTGAGAAAAGCTCCAGGTTGCCCATTTCAGATGCAAATCCTTACTGAGGCCCAATAGAGTTTAGTCAAGACAGCAAAAAAGAAGAAACAAGAAGTTTCCAGGATCCTCTTTGAGAATCCTGAGGCACATTGGTGTCCTTAATCCACCCTGCTGCATGGATTAAGGTAGGTGATAACCTCTCTTGATTCAAAAGAATAAGCACAGTGCCTACAAACTGGGTGGAGACTAGGATTTGGCTATAATAAAACACCATGCAATAAAAGCTCGGTCTATGTCAGAAGCCTATGAATAGGCCTCAATGTACTGCATTCCCAGGCTTAGCAGGGAAGCTTGCAAAAAGCCTACCTGAATCAAGTAAGCATGAATAATCTGCCTTAGCAGAATGACCATGGAGAGTGCAAAGTAGAGACTTGCCATTCCTCTTCAGTTTGATCTGATAAATTTATTAGTGGATTGGAGGCTCAAGCCTGTTCTTTCCTGGATTCCTATTTTGCACATGGAGAAATACACTAAATTGTCAGTGAGCAGAGCGTGCTTTTATGCTACCGTCTGCTGTTAATGTTTCTAATTGCAACACTAATGTGCTAGAAATCTCAGATTTAGGATGAATCAAGGCAGAAAATTGATTTCATGCTGTGACAGTTTATATATTGCCCCAAGAACATAAGCAGTTCATTCAAAAAAAAAACCAACCTGAAAAAACTCTGCAGTGTCTTGCATTGCAAAATAGGCTATCCATATACTCAAAAGTTTAGATGAAATTAACCTCTAATACATATGAAAGCAACAAACTGGCAAAGGCACATCCAGCACAATATGACCTCTTAGACTGACAGATTTCTTTATAAAACATCTGTCTTTTGCTGATGTACAAGGTATGTGCAATATGTAAAGAGAGACTGTGTTTGTTATGAAGAGTACTAATATAAATACCATGCATAAGAACAAAAATTAGTTACTTAGCTAATGTATATGAGGCCTAATAAATGGGAAGGCAAATCTGAACTATTAATGAATATCTCTTTTCTTAGGAATAAGAACCAAATTAGGCATAAAAATACCACAAAGACAGCTTTTACTCAGTATTCTTACTTCATGTAAAGCCAGATGGAAAAGTTTTCTGCTAACATGACTAGAGTTCTAGTTAAAAGCAAACCTATTTTCTCTCCTTCATACTTGAAACTATTTGGCAGTAGTTTTTGAAAATGTACTAGTTTATTTGTTCAATCAGTTTGGAAAATACGTCTTGAAATTTTATTCAATGTTATTTTTTTCTGCCAGAAGAAAATTTAAAGACTAAATCGCAAACGAAGTTGTTAAATGACAGTACTAAGTGTATTAAAAAATCAAAGTGCTGCAAGGCAACATCAGATTTTTCCTCAATGGAGTATATTCACCAATCAAATTAATTTAGCACAGCACCAATATCTTACGATAAATGCATTATAAAATACTGAAAAATATAAATTTTAAAATTATTTGTCACTAGTTAAAATATCCTGAGGAATTTTAGGTATAGTTAGCTTAAGAATTAGATATTTATTTGTGAGTTGTATTTCTTTAAATAAATTTTAAAATTAAATTATCGTACCTCAACTATTCAAAATGATCAGCATCCAAGTCAGAAAGCAGGAATTATAACATGGGAAACACCCCACAAAAGATTGACCATCTTATTCTATCTTGCATAATCAAATTTCAATAACAGAGGACAAGCACATGATGTGTTGCAGAGAAATATTGTGTTAGTGGAAGAAGAGATTACTTCTATGAAGGTACAGAAGATGAGTGCACACCTAACTGGATTATTCGTATGTTTTTCCTGTTTTGTTACAACATGAGAATGCTATTTGTTACCAACATGCAATTGTTTCCATATCAATGTACAAGGAATTCCACTAGATTTTAAAACAGAAATTATTTTGGGGATGGTTCAGAGTGGCACAGCAAGCTCCACAATAATAAAATTGATGAGATTTTACGATTACCCTGGAGGCTGTTTGATTTGGCATGTCACCATATATAAGTCTTTTCTGACACAACTATATAGCCATGTCTGTGCAATTTCACACAAAACCAAACATGCCAAGCCTCGTAAGATCATTTTGTCACATTCCAATTATGTTTTTTAAGAATACGACTGAACTTACTAAGCAGTTATGACTACATCTAAACCAGAATTTCTAAATGTAGACTAAAATGTATAGACAAAACAAGTTTTTTGTTCTGGAGAGTCAAAAATGCTGTAATTTTATTAAAGGTTGATTGTGCCACTGGATTCAACAAGAAAATCACCGGCCACAGGAGATATATTATTCACAAAACATTTACAAGTGTAAACTCTGAAAGATTGACCATTGGGCTTGTTTCTCATATTCTCCCTGCACAGTGCTTAGTTTCTAGTGACAGTGTAGCTGATATAATCTCAAGTGCTTACTTTAGTTGTTACGCACATGGGTAAGCAGGTTAACAGCTTGCTTCACACAGTACTTTCACTACAGAGATCTAGTAAGTACTGTTGATTAAACCTACTTAAGTAATTTGTGTACAACTGAATTTGGGCAAAGTTTGTAAGTGACCAAATTATTCAGACTTTCATAAAAAACTGTCTCAATTTAATAGTATTCACTGAAAAATCCCATGGAACTTTAATGTTTTTTACTTCTAAATTATTATTGTCTGTATTAAGTTTTACAACTACTGCAAACTCTCAAATTCCCTTTCTCTCTGTATCTCTAGTAATAAAAAACCACAGTATTGTATGATAATCTACCCTCAGAAGGCAATCCAGTAACACTATCCAGTAGCAGTTCCGTTGTCTAGATTCTACTGAAAAGCACTTGCTCTGCAAATTCATTTTGACTGCAAGAGGAAAAAAATATGAAGCACTGATTACCTCTATTTTCGGCAAATTTTGGTAGCGCCATGCTATTTTCATAGAATCCTGAAAATCTTCAGACTTAAAACCTGTTGTTTCTTCTGATTTACTTCTGTAGGTATCATCAAGCAAAGGGGTTGGAAGTACCTACAGGTGGAGAGCAAAAGAATGTCAGCTACCCACAGCAGAAATGGCAGTTCAGATTTTTATCTCCAACCACAAATTTTAGCTAACACGGTTATCTTAATATAATGGAGAGTTGTAAAACTTGTAATACAACTTCATTAAAATAACTGTTCTGAAAGACTGACTTCTATTAATATTGTGTGAAAAACCCCATGTAATGATTATGGGAAAAATTAATTATACCAATATAAGAGAATGCAGAACGGAAATATCACATTGTATACTCTACACAAACAACGATCTTGAGCAGCATCCATACTACTTTTTTTTGTTTTACTCTTTCTTTAAAGTTCATCTCCTAAACTATTCTATTTCTGAGAATACATAAGTTCCCTGCATAGTGAAGCCTGTTTTACAATAAGATCACTTTTTTTCATTAACTTCTGTGAATCTTTCAAAAGTATTCAACAGACAGCAATAGCCTACAGACACAAGCTGAAAACAACTGCAACAGGATGGTTTGAATTTTCTCTTCTGCTAACCATTAGGCATGATATCTACTAATGATGGATGTCTCATGAGCACAAACAAAGGAGTAAAAGGAAGGGGCAAATATTTAAACTTTGAATTTTTCTAAGTTTCGAATGCAAACATTTCTGGCTATTTTTAAAACAAAAACAAAACCAAAAACAAAACCACATTGCACCCAGGTGGATTTAACTGTTCTAAGAGGACAGAACTGCAGCTTTGACTTGGACCTAGATTTGGAAAAATGTTTTATTAAAAATTTTCTACTTTCTACCTTTGTAAAAAGTAAACAGCGGTGGGTGGATATCTAGCACATAATTCAAATTTATGAATTGGGTTTCTACACCTACTAGAGGAATGAAGTGCAACCAAATTTTCTGACCCAACTTTATCACTCATCTGTGTAAGCTGGAGGACAAAGGAGCTCTTTATCTGCTTAAGAAAATTTTCAAATACATCTTGATCTAAGTTTTCATTAAGCAAAGACTCTTGACACAGGACTGAGATGTGGTCTCAAGGGTTAAAAATATATAGAGCTAGCCAGTACCTCTGTTACAAGGTATTAGGTATGAAGTTATACAAAAACCCTAATTTAAAAACTTTAGAAGCATCATCTTGATCTAAGTATGGGATACACGTGAAACACTGAATGTAGGCAGAGCTGATTCTGACAATAAACACCTATGTGACATGCATGGTTTTATGTAGGTAGACTTGGTACAAATGGACACATGTAGAAGGAAGACAATGAAAGTTTAAGTGAATCCATTTTGGGTTTAGCATTATACTACTTAAGTATTAAAGAATACAGAAGAGAAAACCTGTACATAGTTCAATATGTCATCTTATGAACATCTTACTTGTTTCTTTAGTGTAATTTAACATAATAGCTACAATTATTGACAAACTTGAGAACAAATGCTTCCAATTTCAGAACAGTTGTTTCTGCCTCTCTCTCAGTGGTTGGTCTGCACAACAAAAGGTAATGGAAGACAAAAGGTAATGGAAGCTATGAAAACTTTTAGGTAGTTACTTCAATAAAGTTGCAGAAATAGAACAACTGCACCTATGTTTTTCAGCAGCTAAACAGAAGATGTAAGCCTCGTCTTTAGGCAAATAGTTTTATTCTATTTACTTTCTGTTTGCAAATGAACTGCAAAACCCTGGTAAAGGCTTTTCATGAGAACAGTTACGTACAGAGTGAAATTTTCAGATTTCTTACAGCTTGTTTAAAAGATACACTTGTATACACTAAACTCATATTACCGTGGTTGTAAAAATTAAGCTTTATGGGTAAGATAGCTGCACTAAGATTATAATTTTAAGTTAGTATTTACAGCCTTAACTAATATTACAGATTTGTAACAGATGTTACGGTAAAAAGAAATTTACTTTTGTCCAAGTTTCCTTATATCTACCTAGAAAGAAAGCTGGGAAACTTTGAAACCACAAAGACTTCTGACGGATAAGAGAAAATGAAAACAGAACGTTATCCTGAAAGGTTCTGAGAAAGTATAAATATAAATATGAGCTGACAAGCACACCAATGCATTTCACATACATGCAGATACAAATTATGTGTATTTACTTCTAAAAGCACTATATAAAAAAGAAGAAAGACATTATTTTGATTTTCTAATTTTATAACTGAGATATCCACAATAAAGAGTTAATTAATCTTATTTTCCAATTAAGGTCATATTTTGCAAACAAATTTCTGAACAGGTAAACTATCATGCAGATTTAATTTCCTAATACATTTATTCACAGATCTATGCTGGCTAAGGTAAAAAAGTATTTTTCAGTGAAGAGCTGCTGATATGTGATCATCTCAAAATATTGCTCAATTAAATAAATTGCTCGATTGAAAAAACAAAATCAGCCCTCATTTAAAAAGTGAGTTCTGTAAAGGAATAATTCTGTAGGCCAAAACAGCATTTCCAGATATCTCTTCCTTTCATTCACTAAGATTAACTGGCTTCCAGTTACTACCGGCAACTTTTTGTAGCTGTGGGTGACCTGTTTTTCTGAAAAAAAGTGCCAGCTACAGTTTGGAAGTCATAATGAAATCCTGCCTAAGGTCAAGACAATAAGGGGTGAGAGGTTTTCCAAGTATTACTGATAAAAGTCCAAGCTACTCCAATACCCTCATGTAACACTGAGAAAAGTTCCTGCCTGGCAGTTCAAATGCAGAACAAGACCTTACAGGGCACACTATGGCAGGGAGACATTACCAATATGATCCTGTGACCCAAGAAGCTCAGTCCAAAAGAGAGACGGGCACACTATCAGTGCAACCCAATTAGGCACTGTGGTATGCCTTAACTGTTGCTAAGAATGAAGCAGATTAAGAAATCAAGGAAAAATGATTTCATCTGAAGTTGATAAAGATTTTGGCTGCCAGAGATGAAAACCTATCTATCTGAAATGCCCTTTTTTTGCCAATACAGTTTACTTTTAACTTCTAACATAATAAAGAGATTTTATTCTGACATAATAAAAAACTTCTAACATTGTAAAATGATGGTTTAAACACGACTAAATTCACACAAAGCAACATGAGAAAACCCATGGCTCAGTACCATGGCAGTCAGCATATGCATCAGCTTAGGTCTGTTTTGTGCTGTCTTGTCCCTTGCTGCCCCACAGAAGGAACCAGAAGCACTTGGAGAACTCTCTCATACCAAGAGCAACGCTTATTTCCTCAGTGGCTTTTCCAAAATGCATGTACCTAATAACTACCACACTTAAGTGAAGAACATGTTTCTTAGATGTACCATGTTCTTGTCCCTATGGAAGAAAAATGTTCACATGATGCACTGAGACTCAAGACATTTCTGGGGCTGCCAGGTATCTCAGCCATATAATTTTCTATCCCAACAAACACTTTGCTCTAATGCAAACATATCCTGAATCATATTCTAGCATGTAGTGGCTATCAACTTTAAAGCCTCTTAGCAGGCGTCAAACATAATTCAGCTGGAAAAGGCAGTCTGCATATGTTGAAAACCAATTGCTTTAGCTCCAGCTGCTATATCAGCTTGGTTAAATACAGTCCAAGATGTTGTACTTAAGCACAAATAGGAAAAAAAATTCCAATCCTATGGAATCCGTGGTCTGAGTATATCTGTAATTGGAACACATTTTAGATGAAGATTAATGAATAGAATGAGTAAAGATTGTCTACCTCCAGATTTGCATCGTAGCTTTATCACTATCACCTCAGCTTCTTCTTACCCTTGTTTTCCTCTCATTTACACTAGAGAGTATGGAAGAGAGAAAAACATGTGGCTGTTGTTCAAAGGTACGTCTACATTCACTAGAAGCCAACATGCAAGTGTTCATTAGCCTGCTAAAAGACTAAATGGAATACATAGGTGATCACTAATGTTGTTTCTCCTTAGGATGCACTGATTCATATATCCCAGCCCATCATTTTCAAAAATCTCTTAACTAGGTCTTTGTGTAAGCACATTTGGAAAGAGAGCGAGCTTAAAAATCATAGTAGACTTGGGACTGGGGAGAATTACAGACACAGAACAGTTATATAAACCTGCATTACAGACAATATTGAAAATACTGAAATTTAAATGATCCAAACGTTTCTTCATATTTTCATATCTTCTTTTTATCTTCATGATAACTAGAAATGGAATAAAAGGCTTTCCCCTCTTCTGACACTGCAAATTAAATGCTATTTTTTGTTTCAAAGAAATAGCTTTTTCCTGACCATGCCCAAGTAAAACAGAGCACATAAGTGAGAAAAAGTCTCCAGTTATCATAACACAGGTATATTCATAAAGATAAAGGCTGGCTAGTTGGATATATACTTCACAACTCTTCAGTGTCATGAAAGGTTTCATTACTGTCCATGAATTACAAAGCACTCATCAGTTCTCAGATTGATCTTAAAAAAGGAAGGAAAAATAAGTGAGTTACAGAAAGGATGAAGCAGCCCCGCAGCCAAAATAACTGCAGAACACAGCCTTCTTCTGGCACAGCCATACAGAAATTGAACTGAAAATTTTACAGCAGAACACATACGGGGAGTTGTGGAGGGCATGGTTTCTGTGAGTGACATTTAATGATAGCTAAACCTGGGCTTTTCCTCAAAATATCTGTGTGAGCGATTCAGGAGCAGGGCTTTAGCACAACTCTCTTTCTCCCAAATTCATTACAAATTGAGAAACAAAGATGCTAGTTTCCAGTTTTATTAAATCATTTTTTATGTTTGGGAACTGTAGTTCTCTAACATATATAAAAAAGCACTTAAATTATACTGAAATTATCAGAATTTAAAAAAATATTTGGGATAGTGAGCCTATTTAGGATTAAACAAATTTATATTCTTAGAATCAGAATTTCAGGAGAATACAAGATTATTAAAATGTTTAAAAGTTACTTCCAAAATTTCACCCAGAATTTGGAAATAAAAGTATTTGTTATTTAAATGAAAGACTAAGAAAAGGACAGTTGATTTATCAGCCCGTAATATCTCTGTTTAATGCATTTCTGCTTAAAAATATCTCAGCTCCCACATCATAGAGCTTTGAAAAAAGCTTTGGGACTGACAATTTTGTGGCATCAGCGTGTCAGCTCCTGAGAACTGTTACATTCTCCCAGGCTAAAAAAAGACAAATCTCTCATAAGGTATATAAAAAACCAAAGCGTGTAGCAGTGCATTAGTTAAAAAAAAAGAAAAAAAAAAAGAAAAGATACAGCATTTCTTGGGGTCAACTAAAATACAAGCCTTTGCTATGCAGCATGAATACACAGAAAGGCAGACAAGTGCTAAAGTTATTAAGTGTGGTTTGGTTGGGGCATTTGTCTGTGACTACAGTGTGATGCAGTAGGAAGGGAAAAAAAAAAGTTTGTTGCTATGTTTTAAAATAAAAAATAAATTTAAAAAATAAGTTCTCCAAAGCAGTAACACTAAATGATAATGCCATTAAAATAGTTTTGTTTCCTATAAACCAAGCTCATAAGGTTTTATTGCAAACATGAAATAATCTATTTCACTAATAAATCTTTTATATTTGTAATAAAACAATGTACAACCCGTATCTGCCAGCAATCCCGGTCCTTCTGTGTTTGCTGCCACATTACTTTGCTTGCCCTATTTTGGCAGATGCATGAAGCAAAATCAGATTCTGACAGTTTGACCTCTCTCACTTCTTATGTTCTCTAGGGGATAATAAAATCCAAGATACAATCCCACAGCAGTTAATGAAGCTTAACCTCACACCCTCTTAATTACCAATGCATTACACCAACTATAGGCATCATACTCCTCTCTAAGCTATTTTACAATGCTAAAGAAGTACTACTGTGCTATTATTTAGCAACATAATCCAAGCTGTATGTGAAATCCCTCTTATACAAAATCCTTTGATCCTTATGAGTTTCAATAACTGTATAATTAATACTACTTAAGAATTTAAAACATTATCTATTTACGTATCAATGAACACGTTGTTTATTGATAAAATAGTTATTGCAACTATTTTGCAATGCAATATCATCACAGGTATGATTTATGAAACGTGACATAAAAAAACATTAAATGGAGTACGATTCACTGTTGATCTCTAATTGCAACAATATTTAAATAGTTTAAACTCACATGAATTTAAGGCTCTTTTTCATTATGTTAATTTTTAGTATTTAAAGGATACCAGATGGTAAGTCAGGAAGGGTAAATATTTTCTTTTCAATAATGTATTATATAAATGTCAGTTTAAAGGGCCCTGCTCCCAAAAGGGGGGAGGATTCTATTTTGATTGTAAACACTTGTGAAGACAAGGTCCATTGTTAAAGAACACAAATGGCTGGACACAGAATTTTTCTCCTTTCAGTGGCCCTTGTACCACAATTTATTTCCATCTCCAGGTAAGGCTGTTCTACGGAAATTTTTCTTTGACATTCAAAAGGACAAAATGGTTGTCAAGCCAGGATAAATGAGAATTGTGTGGAGAGAAAAGGGAAGTAATATTCCTGTTTTATGAAATAAAAAAGGTTAACTGAAAGTACTCTAAGGGGTGTTTTTTTAATCCATGAGAATAAATTCTGTGCTTCACATACACAGAAGTAAACCCTACAGACAAGTCATAGAACTCTTTGCTATAACTTCCATACACTCTGGCTCCATTTCACAACACTGAAATCCAGGAATGCATAGGAGAAGATTAGATGACAGGCTTTTTTATTTCATCTTTTTCTGAATCAGTTCATGATGCTTAAGTAATTAAAAGATAAATACAATGAAAAAGAGAATGACATACTAAAAAAAGTAATGTGAAGAAACTAAATATAAATGAGAGTGCCCTTGTCTAAAATTCTGTAAACTACGCTGCAGTACATAATGCACTGGCCAAAACAGATTTAATAATATTATTCATTAACAACCTTAGAGATGAGCACCCTAAGCAATAGTTCACTGACTGAACAAATCAATTCTACAAATTTACCAACTAGAGTTGTGAAAAAGTGATTTGAGAACACTGAAGCTTCAACATTAGTTATTTTAAAGCTACTCTTTTCAAGTTACATTTAACAGGCTAAGTAAGATCTGTGTTTAAAAACAACCATGACTTCATAACTAGGATCATAAGAGAAAATATCCTAATAAACGGCCAGGGATTGATAAGACAGGAAACCTGAAATTTAGGCCAAACATTTATTTCCTCTGGTTCTGGAAAATCTTTTTATTAGATTGGTCTGAACTTTTGACAAAGCCTAAGCTTTAAACTTTAGAGAGTTCCCAGCGTGGGTACTGCTTAAAAGGATTTCATTCTTTTTAAACAGAAGCGATTATTTTTTTCCAGCATTCTTTCACACTGATACAACTTCTCTGTCAAGCTTCTAAAACAGTTTTACAACACAGAAAAATTATATTACAATATACTTAAAATACTTGCATTTTAATACAGAAAAATGTAAAATAGGTATTCCATTTACTCAACATGCAAGTAAGAAAAGTCAACAGGTGACTAAGAGCTCTATAAAAAAGAAATGGTTTTCAAAGGAACTTCCAAACTCTGAGACAGCTGCCATGGTTAGCTTCAGCCCTAGCTTTTGTGCCATGAGGCTATCTTTAATTCAGAAAGAGAGATGAAAGATGGTAGGGAAGTTCTCTAGTGCTGTAACTGTAATTGGATTTACGTGTATTCCGTAATAACATTTAACGGCATGCAGCAGCTGAATCACTGTAACAAGCTCATGTATTTTGAAAATACGATTGGGAAAAAAGGGTAATAGGAATGTAGGCCTGCTTGCACATATATTTTTATCTTTCAATAATTTAATTTCTTCTTTTTTTATGCAGCATCTAGAAATATGAAAAAAATAGCTCTTGCATTCATATACAGCTTTCACACCACCAGATAATGAAGAGACAGGAAGGAGTTAGAATAGTGCTTTTTGAAAATGGAAGCTTGGAAAGCCCCGCTCACAAGCCTGATAATTTCTGCCAGGTCTGCATTCTTCTTTTTGACAAAGCAATGTTTGAGAGCCATATCCATGAAGGGAAAATGTAAGTGTCGTTGTTGAATTTCCTTTGCTGGAGTAAAGAAGTCCATGTAGACAGCAATGCTTTCTTCCAAGAGGTTGTTTGCATACACAGTAATACAACACTGAAGCTCTGCAAGTCGTTTACTGTCGTTCTTTTAAATAACCTGGAAATAACAAAAGCACATTTTGCTAGATTCTTTCTGCATTCATATTTTCGGTGGGAAAAGAGTAAGTGTGCACTTTGGGTTCCTCAGGTCCACTCAATATAACCAGCTTGTTGGAGGTGAAATTTTTTCAATCTTTTCCAAATGAAGTACTTAAGCAAAATGCCATATTTAAAACATACTTTCACTTTAATTCTAGAGATCTTTTCAGCTTGGCAGAATAATTTTTTTTAAAAAAAAAACTTGTTCCTGAAGGTTTTTTAATCTTGTGTCTATTGTTTTTTAATAAACCATTATACTTCTCTACTTGCACCTCCCAGCTTCCTCACTACGTCACACTGCATTTTTCCCTGTCACTGTAGCTCCCTAGACCACTAATGCGGCTTCTCCTGACTGACCTGACTTCAGGATATGTCCAGCAAAGTGAAGGTGTGTATCTGATACATGGGCACACTAAGGGCTTTACTACTCAAGAGAGTCTTCTGTGCAGTTCTCCAGAAAGTAAACTGCTTGCACATTGTTCATTTTCAAACTTGGAAGTACAAGGACACCAGATGTACAAGGTAAATACCACGTCATGCCTTAGTATGGTAAGCCTCAAAGGACTTGATTGGGAGTAGAATTCTGGGGAATGCATATCCCTCTAAGAAGGCTATCCTCTATAGCAGAGGTAGGAAAAGCATCCCCACCATTAGCAGCAGGCTCATAGACTATATCTAAGTAATTCTTTTTCTTGAAAGATGTGCTCTTTATTCTCTTTTCTTGTAAAAGAACCTCCAAAAGGCAATCTCAACAGTCCAGAAGTATCCTGTCATAAAATTCCAGTCTGAATACAGAAAGTCCATAAAAACGCAGAAATCGCACAAAGTGTTCTTCAACTTTCCCACAGGAGGTGAAGAGATGCAGCTCTAGAAAGCAGTTCTGGACCTCCCACTTTTCCATCTCATGCTTTCAGGTTTCCCATGCAATTGTCATTGAGGTAACATTGGTCAGGATCCCACAGAAAAATTGTTGGGCTACAGGGGATGCTGTTTTTTTTCCCAGCACGTATATTGACCAGTAAGTCTTCCCTTTGAGACAAATTTTGCACAGACTCTGTGGTAAAAGCAACTTAACAGAGAGCACTTTATTGTCAACATGAGCTCATAACTGGAAAATATAACCCTTATTTTTTTTCTTCACTAAAACTTCTGAGAATCAGTTCCTTACCAATGTCTAGATAAAATAATTACTCAGGAAAAAACGCAAGTAAATTCTTATACAGGCAGTTTAGGCAGTTCTAGAATTTTAGTGCCAGATCTGCAGTAGGAAAAGTGAAAAATATAGAAACGTAGCCATGACAGATACAGATTTATTTATTTATTTATTTATTTATTTATTTTTAAGACTGGAATAATAACTTGGCACTAGCAAGTAGCACAGGCACAAAGAACCAAGCTGTTATATAGTCACTGTATTTTTATGGCTTCCAGAAGTCAGTTTGGTACCCAGCCTAACTTGAAGTGGATGTAAGCCTGTTCTAATTTTGGCTACAGTGATGGTCAAGATTCTATGCCTCTGATTGCTGCTTCTAACAAAATGCATAACAGTGTTTAACTTAGTATTTACTCTTTAATAAATATAACCATGTACTCAAAATTGTATGTTCCATTCTCAAACACATACACTATATGCAACTTCCAAATAGCTGGCATTAACTTTAGAGTGCTGAATTATAAAAAAAAATATAGCCACTAAAAACAGTGACGTTAAGAAAACAGATACAAGGGAAAAAACTCATCTATTTTATTAGTTTTTCTTTGTTTTTAAGCTTGAGCACACAACAGTCTTCCATAATCTGTAGTCTAAACTTAATAAGGAATGGTACTGAAAATGGAATGTTAAGATACAATGTTTCCTTCAGTCATTTTATGATTAAATTAGTTTTCAATGTAGCAATGCAATAAGATTTATTTTATGATCACAGAAGTATACCATACTATTTCTTACACTGTACGCTATTCCCAGTTGTTATACCCTTATAGTAAAAAGTTGCCTTTTGTTAAAGAATAGACTGAACAGAAATGCTCTTGAATGTTTAAAATACTTTCTAAAAACCAGCATGTATATAGTACTGTAGGTTTTACCAGAGGTGTATAATTTTTCAGCAATACGTCTTAATGCTAATTTCCTGAAGGAGCTTTGACTACAAAAGGCATGAATATGTTTTCAAAGGATGATGGATAAATTGGTGGGTGGTAATATAATATATCTTAGGCAGCTGATCAGGGCTTTTTATCCTCTGCTTGTCTTTTAGTTATACACAATTTCAAGATAATTATGGTCTATAAGAATGTCTTTTCCCCTTCCTACTACCAGCAATATTTGTCTTGGTTATAGGTTCAAGAAACTTCCAATCACATCATAAAATTAGAATAGGACAATTATGGCATCTCAGCACAGAACTGAACGTATAAACAGACTGACCATACAATATGGCCATAGGGCAGTTAAGGAAATGCCTTTATGTAAAATACCAGTTAATTAGAACATTAGCTATAGAATATATAGAGTCCATATCTGAATTTTGTAAAAAAAAAAAAAAGTTGATCCCTAAAATGTATAATTCAGGTTGATATGTAGCAAATCTATGTTGCCTTTCCAGTAAAGAATACAGTCCAGATACAGAAAATAAATTAATTACTAATGTCATTAAATAAAATGCAATGGTATTCAACAGTCAAGATATGTTATATTAAAATCCTGACCTGGTGGAGACATCCAAATTCCAAACAGTACATTTTTATGTCAGGAGAGGACTTCTTGAGGCACCTGAAGGTCCTCTCTTTTAAAAGTCAAGCAGGACAGTTACAGGGAAAACCCCTCTACCTCTGTGATTTGGAGACCTTGGCCAATGCCAGTCTTAGATCAACTTTTTCCAGGTGAGGCAATAATGTTTTTAGGTAACACATACTGGCATTTCAAGAGGTGCCTAAGCTTTCCAAGTGTGAAAGTACGTAATTTTCTAGATTGAAGTCTAGCATATCACAGGGTTACTTCACTGAAGCAATTTCAAGACAGCAATACAAATCGGAGAAATCAACTCTACTGTGCCTTGTCTGTTAAGCAAAGGGAGTGCTGAATACTCAAGGTAAGAGTAGAAAAGCATAGGCAAGAGTACTATTGGTTATAAAAAGATAAAAATGGAGGAAAAAGAGAAGAAAAAATTATGTTTTCCTCAACTTTCCTGTAGTGATATTGTCCATCCATTTATAGTCTCTCAGAGTAACACCACTATGGAGTCACAACAGTGGACTGCAGTATTATTACCTAGTGTCTGCTCCTGAAAAGCAAGAAGGAAAACTTACTCCAAATCAGGCAAGACACTTCAATAGGTCACACTGAACTAACCGACCACAGACTCAAAGTGGTACACAAAGGATAGATGTATGTAATGATGTCTGTTGATTAACTCGTGAAAACAAAGAACAAGACCTAAGAAAAATATTATGTGAAATGAAAGAAGAGTAAGACATATGCTAGCTACTCCATTTTATGAGAAAAATCATACAATAATGTCACTGACTTGATAATCAGTTACCTAAACCCAAATATTATTTTAAAATATAGCATGAATTACACAATTCATACTTCACAAACAAATTGTAACCTATTTGTTTAGACTATATTCTAAACCACACAAGCAAATGATCAAAATTTCCCCCCTAAATGAACCCTCTTCAGGTTCAAGAGTATAAAAATTTATTAGATTTTTCATAACCACAATCACATCATTTCATTAAGAATATACTTTTTCTTTAATACTGAAGATAATATTGAATAGATAAGGCATTGAATCTACCATCATTAGGTAGGAAAAAATAAAAGTAATCATTCTTTTCCAGAAATAGTCTCTGAATACTCTTAAGGAAATAGCCAGACTTCACTTGATGCAGAAGTAATCAGTAAATTATATGTTACTTTTGATATTAGAAAAAAGCTGCCTTAGAAAGACATCAAATATTTAATGAAATTTTGTAAGATTATCCTCACACTTCAGCATTTTTTTGCAGTGTTGATCAGGCTTTTCCCCTTATATAACTTCCTTATAATGCAAACTATCAGTTTTGATGAGGAACTCACTGAAGTCTGAAAGGAACCTTTCTATATGACCTGATCCAAAGCTGACCATGTTTCCTAGTAGAAAAAAGATAGTCAGAATCAAAAGTATGTGTAAAGATGTGAAATGATATTTTTCTTTTCTACAGGAAATGACAATAAGAATCTACACAAACTATACACTGTTTCTACCACAATATATTGGAAGCAGCTTAACTACTCTTCCTGATAGGCAGCTGGAAACTGTAAACAGTTTGGTTTACTAAAACCATTCAACTAAGCCAGTTGGTCTGTCTGGTTTACATCCATAATCAAAATAAAGTACAAATAGGCTCCTAGCCTGATTTGGCCTTGGGAGGATCTTACTTTGTAGTCCATAGAGGGAAGTTAGTGAGCTAAATTTAATTCCCAAATCTGGCTAGTGTAAATACTCCTGCACTTCTTATGAATCTTATGATTCACATTCTTATGAATCACCAAGATTAATTAATTTCTTACTACACAATACACACACTTTAAAATGTTTAAATTCATCAAGAGATTACAGTCTTACTTGTCAAAAGCGGTGAGTCTTTACCTTTAAGATGCTGTCAGGATGCTCTTTAGCGGAAGCAACAAACAACTCATGTCCACAGACAACTCCCTCTGCGAGAAAATACTTGAACAACAAATTGGAGTAAAGACCGTATTTATCTTCTTCTGCGAAAACAAGAATGGTTGGATTTTTTTTCCTTTTTTGTTAGAAAAATTACCCACCTGTATTTCCACAGCACTATAAAAGTCCTCTTTAGGTCTACCTCCTAAAGTATATAATGTACAACAGGGATAATAGGTAAAATACGATTCCAAAGCTTTGAAAATAATGCTTGATAATACTGTATTCAGAATTTTTCAAGCTAGATAAATAGTTCCCAATCATGTATTTGATTCTAAGATATGGATGGGATACAGCAATAGTGCTATTTCCTAGCAAGGTTTCCCATCAGTACCAACTAAGATTACTGAAATCACAGTTTAATGGAAAGGGGTTTTGTTTATTTGGGAGAACTGTGTCAATATTTACATTCTTAAAGCTTAAAATAGTAATCAAATTTCTTAAAATATCTATTCATTTATGCTTCTCAAAATTTAATCATACTTGGCATGCTAAAGCTATGTAAAGAAAGGCATCATTTCTTACAGAGACATTCTTACATTGCATTTCTTTCAGGGCTGTGACAACTAGAAAAATAGGCAAAGCAAATGGATATATTGAAAAAAACCAGAATTTGCAATGCTGGTTTTGAAAGCTATCCAGAGCAAAATCACAAACACATTCAACGGACACATGAACTTACAGTTTAAGAAGTGAGACCGTACTTGTTAACAGACATTGTAAATACTAGCCTACCAAAAGAAAAATACAAATTCTCGCTGACTTCAGAAAGGCTAATATTTCCTCCAGCTTCTTTGTTAAATATCAGAAATCATCAGAATTAGAAAGTCTTAATGGGCTTCATACAAATAAAACTTACCATAACTATGGGGGAAGTAAATGGGTAAATAACAATTGAAATTTAAACTAACTCTGATTTTCTCTATTTTCAGGAAATGTAAACAATAGCAAAGTTAATTCTAGCAGAAAAAAAAATCCTAACAATATATCTACCCAATTAATTATCCAGTAAAATTTTAGATCATGCCCTTTGGAACAACATACTTTTGACACAAGGTTTCACTTTTTCATCTGTTAATCTGACTGCTGGAAGCTAACACACAGAGACGTTGTGGCTGAAAAATACAGAGATAGATTTTCTTTATAGAGAACCAACAACTCTTAATCCATTCTTTGTGCAACTTGGAAACCATTTCCTCCCTATTATGAATCACGTATGAAAATATTAAAAGAAAAACCACAAAACCAGTAACAAAGGCTGAAAACAAGAAAGTTGTCATTCATCTCTAACTTGTACAAAATACCAAAGAAGAAAACAAAAAGAATATAATTTTGACAGGTACATGAGTAGTATGTTTTGGAGCTTAAGAGTCAAAAAGAACCAATGAAGTGGAGTGGGAGGAAAAGAAGAAAGAAGATGTATATCCAAAAAGGAGAAAACATTAATAGCAATGGCGAGACTTAAGAAACAAATCATAGAAAAATAGCATTGCACTACTACACGCCTAATATCACACACAAGTAATGACACTTTCAGTGCTTAGATTAACAAGAGAAAGAAACACAAACCACAAGTTTCAAATTCTCTGGAAAAGGAACACTTCTCCCAAAGACATGCCCATGGTATATCAGTCAAAACAGAATTTATTTTCGGGTTTTTTTTTTAACACTACTTTTACATTTCATATTTGGGATACTTTTCCTTAAAAAGGTGAAAGGTATACACTTAAAATCTGAAAAATTTATTTCTTTAATTTTTTTTCTTCTTTCTTCTTCAGACTAATCCCTAAACATATAGCATCAAGACTACCTACTTTGTTGTTACGGAGAAATACTAATTTAATAGTTTCTCTTTCATTAAACCCATGAAACGAACTAGAAGTGACTCATGCTGCATAACACAGTCTTTAAGACAGGAAATTACATAAAATTGGACAAATAAGCCAAAAGGAATAAAATAGTTACAGCACTATTGCTACTTGTACTAGCCATTGATATATCCCCTTTATTGTAGGGTCTGAGCATTTTAAGAACTCAGACTGTATTAATATAATTTACCTTTGATACTGTTAAACTGCTTAGTAGGCCATATTAGCTTTCTAATGTACTTCCAATGACACATATATATTTTTCTAAAATAACAGTATAGTGAAAAATACGGACAGGTCAGTATTGTGAAAAGCACAATACTGACAAAAGCTTGCTGTTGACAGCTCTGGGTTCCTTATTAAAATTTCAGCAAGACTGATTTCCAAAAGCATTACAGAATTACAAACTGCAATTTCCTTGAAAGTTTGGAGCTCTTAATTAAATATTTTATATTGTTTGCTCTCACATGCTTAAAGAGTCATCAATATTTTTACTGAAAAACTGTTTTCCCAGTAACTGAGCTCCACAAGTTGTGCTGCGACAGAGGATGTAGATCCATGTGAGACAAGACTCAATTCAGATAAAACTGAAGCACTAAAATTGCAGGAGCAAAGAGCAGAATTGACACAATCTATAAAGTTTTGAAGAAGCATGACAGTCTTATTTTGTAAATACAGTATTTGGGTCCTGCTTGTATCTTAAACTGCTTCAACAAGAGATAAAAAATCCCATGTGCAGAGTAATTCTCCTTTTTAACTGGAGCTCAGGAACACATACAGCTCCTGCCCCTTAAATGTTGGCTCTCTCTAATTATTTATGCTTTGCTTGCTTACTGCAATATAATTGGTAATACATTATTCACAGTATATTGACTTCCATGTGCTAATCTCCATTTATGAAGTTCTCAATTTAAGAGCCAAAGACCTCTAGAAATCAAAGTGACAGCGTGATATCTACTTACTATATTTTTTAAAATCGTCTGAGCTACCTGAAAGAAGCCACCAAGTTCCCCATATAATCACATCACTGGAGCAGACGTTAGTGGAGGGAGGCAATTTTGTTAGACCTCCTTCGGAACACAAGAGGAAAAGAACAGTATTCAGGTGGTCTGGATGGATCCTCAGCTGTAACATTTACATTGTTCTTAGTGAATCAAAAATCTTGACTTAATTTTTATCTACAGGTTAAAGTTCACCTTCACCATTTGAGGCACAGCAGCACTGAGTTGTATTGTATATGGACAGGACTTAACTGACATATGATGCAGTATAAGCCAATATTCATCTAGTCCAAGTATTTTATGGTTTGTGTATGTGTGTGCAGCTATACAGAGAGTGTTTCTGCATTACAAGTTCTTACATTAATTATTCCTTGGACAGTAAACAACACGCTCAATTTAGTGTCAAACATAACATGGAAACTCTATCATGAAGCACGGATAAATATAAGAAATCCTACTGTGTGTTAGTCATTATTTAACTAAATTAAGACTAAATAAGGCTGTAGTAGTTAGGAAGAATTTTTACTCAAATTTTATTCGAAAAGCTGAAATGTTAAAACTATGTAAGTGAAGCAATGGGGAACAGAAATATAAACTCTTTTACTGACCTATCCAAGATTACAATTAATTTTGTTGAGTGCTAGACTTATTTGTAAAGTAACAAGACTAAAGAGGTTCTTACACTGCCATACCCTTCCAAAATATATTTCAGCAAACAATACAGAATTTTCAATGCAGCAATTTAAAAACATTTGCATTCAGTGTAAGGACACATCATTTTAGCATTAGCCTTTCCTTCAGTGTTCTTACATTGATTTTCATACCAGTAAACTTACAGTAAAAATAGGAAATGAACTATTGGAGAATGATCTAAATATAAAACACCTCATAGTCTGCTACAGTACTCTAAGGATTAAATGTGTCTCAGAAAGCCTTTACGAACAGTGTATCTTGAATTGTTAAAGTCAATACATCTGTAAGAATCCCTCAGTTCTTCAATTTGTCACATAGAGGATGGCTTTTTATTGATTCATTTCTAGGTCACTAAACTTTTGTGGTATTCAAAAGATCTAAAGTGCACCCATATGGGGCTTTTCTGGTAGCATCCATTGTACCCTGGTTTCAATAGTTACGTTTCTATTCAGAACCACAGGAGTACACTTTTTTCTCATAAATAAACAAACAAATCATTTAGCACAGGTACTTCAGTAGCTCACTGATTACTTTCACAGATAAATTGAATGAAATACTTTAAAGTATATTTACTTTCTGATAACACTTGGACTTACTATTTTGATGATTAAGGTAAATTCTCCACTCTCTTCTTTAATTTTCTAAATTACACCCACATTCAGAAAAACTGCCTCCTTTCTATATGTGTAGGAACTAACATTTAAGCCCATTTTAGTCAGCCAAGACACTCAAGCGTGGCCCTCATCTTTACTCATAGCCTCCATACTAAAGAGCTGTCCCATCAGCAGCCTTCATTGTGAACTTTACTTGTAGCTAATAAGGCACATAAACAAATAAGACTCTTGCAGCTGCAGACTCTTTTTCTGGGTCCAGTCACTGCAAGTCACACACCAGTCTGCAGCTTTCTCTGATTCTTTTTGAACAAAGAGTGTTGTACGGCTAAGTAGCAGGTGAGTAGCTAGCGAAGCGTAAAACTACACAAGAAAAAGAGATTATTTACCTAGAAGTTATGCATATTGTCTCCAGGACAAAACCTCTTCTGATCCTACAGATAAGGACATAAATAAAATAGTTTATTGTGATCATTGCCCACTGGTCTCTTTCCACGACAGCATGCTTTCATGCCTAACATAGTCATGAAGAAAAAGCAGCATTGTCAGTATCAGTGCAATGAATTCCAACGTGTTCCATGTTGAGAACTAAGGATAAAGACCAATTCCTATTTATGGCTCTTTTCACTCCTAGACTGTATAGGCTACTGAACACATAAGAGACACTCTCAGCACCTTTGTGCATGGACTGCCTGTAGCTACTGCTCAGAGAAATCAGTGGAGCATGAACTTAGATACAAAATTTTAAGGCATCGGTTTAGCTAGAGCACCAAAAACAAAAAAGAAGATATGAGTGAGGCACTGTAAATATATAATTTATATAAAAATTAAGGAAAAAATCTCATCTAATTATGGAAATTGATACATAAACATGTGGCCTTAAGGAAAAATCTCTACATAGAGGTATTCAAGTTCCAAGTTAGGGAGGGAGAACAAGCACCATAACTTGAAAAGGAAAAGAGTCAGGAACAAAATCGACCATAAGGTAAGAAATACGTATAGATCATATTAATAATAGCTGACATTTAAACATCAGTATATTAAACAGCATGAAGGTCTTTAAAAAACTCCAGAGACAATTTGTAGTATAATTGCTTAAAATTATGTGAGCTCTAAGAGGAAAAAATAAGACTGCAACAATGTAATGTACAGATAGCTTATTTTTTAATTTTGTACAATGTCTAGACAGGTTGCCCTAAAGCTGCCAAAAGCCTGTCATAGCCTATCAGTATTGATCATTTTTTCACCAGATAGTTCTACAGTATGGTACTGTGACCTAAGGTGTGTCTTTCTGTAGCTATGAAACATCTCTCCGAACTGCTGCAGGTTATAAAATGCGATTATTTTAATAATCTGAAATTCCATTTAAAAGATACTTTACTAATGTCCACATTTACTAAGCTTGAGGGGATATACTCTGTGTCACTTGCATTTAATTAGCACATGCCAACACGGAGTTGTCAAACATGTAAGTTACAATTTTTGGCATTTGGCCATACTTCAGGAAGGTGAATTCTGGTAACTTGTATTTTGTAGAATTATATTTAGCAAATCACTGTTTTGTACCTCTCTGGAGATTATCTTTTTCAACTCCAAAAAGACGATAAATTCAATTATATTGACAAGTGAAGAGAGCTCTTACCAGTCAGGTTAAATTGCATGTCTAGCAAAAATAATAGTAGCTAATTAAAGTAGCTGAAACTGCTTCAAGGCTTAGAATGTACAAGTATAGACATGCTTTTTACCAGACAACTTTAACTTTTAATAATTTACCTCAGCTACCAACAAAAACCCTCCTACTGATAATCTTTAAAACATTTAGCCATCAATGACCTTGTCAACTCTAGAGCATCTTAAAGGTATGTAAAAATAGGTTCCTACAGGGTACCCAGGACAGCCCTACTTGAGTACACTGTAACTAAGCAGAACGTGTTACATAAACAAGGCTTATATTTAAAAAACAAAATAACATCTTCCTGAAAACTCTTCTGGAGGCTGGCAAGCAGACATACAACAGGTTGCAATACATCGGAGATGGGGGGTGGAAAAGAGTCTGCTTAATCAACTGCTGTGCAATTTGTTTGTTTGGAAAGGGGAGATTCTCCCAGAAAGGTGATCTGGAGCAGTTCAGGATGAAACAACAAAGTTGTCTCACAGGCTGTTTTGATAGTATTAAAATTTTGTTTCCTGCAGAGTCAGAATGTTTGTTTGACCACTTGTTATAAAGCCAGTTCAGTAAGATCTTTTGAAATTAAAGTACTAGTTAAAATCCCAAACATTCTTGCCGTATGAACAAAACCCAGGAAGTTTCGAGTTCCTCTATAGTAGCTAGGATCTTGCATGAGACTACCATGTGCCTCAGCTCTCTAATTCTCATATAAATAAAACACTGTCAAAAGAATATATTATAGAATTAAGTTCAAATGAAAATCATTATGCTCTTGATTATGAATTAAACTTAAAAAAAGTGCACTTATATTTCAAACAATATTTTACAGTCTTATCAAGTAACCTGTGCCATGACTACATCTTCAGAACACAATAGTTAAAATAAATATTTTAATACCCTGAATCTACTATTATTTGGTTAAATTAACCAAGATAATGTGTCAAATAATGAAGATGAGCATTTAATTTGCAAAGGGAGCCAAGCTAAAAGTAATGCAATTTATTCTTGCCTTAGAGAATGTTGAAGGAAGGGGGAAGAATTTAACCTTTTTATAACACTTGGAGTACAACGCAGAAACATCTTCCTAGGAGGTTTATCACTGACAGCTTCAATCCTGTATAATACGAAGCTTGCCTAGACTAATCTCATGACAGAACTGAGTGTGCTGTGACAGGATATTCTAACAATGCAGTTACAATTCTACCTGCACCAACTTTAAAAATGAAATTAAAAATTTTTAGACTAATGAGTCATGGATAAATATAGTTCTTACTTTAAGATTTTTTGTATGTAATTACTTGTTTCAAAATATATATGGCAAGTCTTATTTGTGAAAAAAATTAGCTTTCAAATCTAAAAGAGAGATTCTCCCTCACCTTTCTGTGAAGCTAAGTTTAATATCAGATCACAAATAAACAACCAACATAGGGGATATAACTGACTATTGTCAGCTATGAACTCAGAGGAAGGGAAAAAAATCAGGTAAAAATCCTATTATTTTCAAATCATTGAGTCCTGTAATCTTTCTTTACAACACAAAGCTCACTGCTGTCACACTTGCTGTATCTTGTGCCATTAAGGTCAGGTCAAACGGACAGCTAACCCTATGCTCAACAGTAGCCAAAAGCAGATATTTAGGAAGAGGTAATAAGAACTGAACAAGCAAACATGATGCTTCACCCAAGCATTTGCTGAGCCATTTGTAGCTCACAGACTTCCTTACCTGGGCTTGGTATCCACTACCCTCGCCATTGAAATGGCTTTCTCTTCCGTCAAGCTGCCCAGTTTCCCAATGAGATCATGTTGGTTACTTACATCCACAACACCCTATGGTGAAGTAATTCACCACTTAACTGCATAACGTCTAAAGAACAACCTTCTTCTGCTTAATGACAATTTTCCAGCTAGTAGGTTCATTTGATGCCACTCAGTTCATCTACTGGAAGGGGCAGTGAATTTTGTAATGTGAAGACAAAACAAAACTCATCTAGTTTCATAAGCTCTGATCTGTGTAAAATATGATAGGTTCTAACATTTTTTCCTTCTTCCTTTGTCCATAGAAAGATTGAAGCTCTTCTCAAAATGAGTGGGAAAAGCAAAGTCTTCACTGAGAGCAGTAAGAGATAAAACTTCTACCATTTTTCCTGAATTCACAAAAAACTGGGTGAAATTTAATGAGAAAATTAAGCTTAACTGGCACTTCTGCCCTTGAAAAGGCCATCTACTTTCTCTCCTAGTCCTCACTGTGCAGTGCTGCTTTCCCTTGTGCTGGCTCTGGTGCCCATCTCGCATCTCAGTGAGCTAAAACAGACAGAAAAGCCTCCACTCTTGAACTGGGAGATCAACTGTCAACTGGGAGAGCTGAGGGTTGAAAAGCACTCAAACTGGCTCAAGGAACAAGATTGCACAGCCAAGAATGGGGAGAAGGATTTGGACAACTTCTTTCAGCTATAGTGACCCAATTTATCAATTCACTTTGCACAAAAAATCTGAACCCAAATAGTAGTCATTACACAGATAGTAGCCTCTATGGCTTAAGGTAATGCTAGCTGTTTTTTCTGGCAGGCAACTATTCAAATGACTTAATCTGCACCACAACACACACTTATTTATACACTTTACATAAAAAATATTTTCTACTATTCAGTCAGACAGACCTGTCTCTAATGATGAATAAAACGTAGAAATAAAAACTAGCCTTAAAGTAACAACAAGCCATAATAAAAGCAATTACCTTGCTCACTGGCAAACAGAACATGCTGTTCAACCTCTAGTGCAGGTTCACATATACCAACAAAAGATAACAAGATGTATCCCCAGCGGCAGCTAAAACAGATTTCAAGTAAGTTCTCCCCAAATCTCACTGTTAGGTTCTTTAGTCCCAAGACTAATTCAAAATATTGTAACAATTCAAAATATTTTAACCAAAATTCTAGATACAAGTGCAGAGCAATCTCCAAGTGATGGCTGTCATTCCACAGTGAAAGCAAACAGAGATAAAATGTTGGGACCACATTGGTTTCATCTCTTTCAGAAAATGACTGAAAATTACTGATTAAATCTTAAGGCTGAAAAGCCACACTGAACAGCTGCTAGCCTACTGGTGCCTATCATTAGAGACACAACGTTTTTGTCTTCGCATAAATTTCATGCCAATGAATTCCAAATGATATTACTAGAAATACTTTCAAGTGATCAAGAGACTAAACTTTTTGGAATTAAAAAGCCTACTTCAGAACATGAAGAAGGATATAATGAGAAGAAAAGGATATAATAAGCAGAATGCAATGGCAATCTCTCAAGTTGTGAAGTTAGTTTGCATTGCAAACACCAAGAATGCATATGAGAAATGAACACAGTGTGGTTCCTAGCTTTGATTACAAGAATGCCATTTGAAATATTGTCAGAAGCATTACTAAAGTGAAGATTAATGGCATGTCCTACTTATCCTCTATCCACAAGTTTATTATCTCATAGAGAAAGATTATTCCACATACCGTCTGCTACTTAAACCCTTGTTTTCTTCTGAACTATAACTCATGGCCTGCAATTCAGCAACTCCTCCCACAGCACTGGAAAATAGAAACTGTTCTGTATTTTTTAATCTTCCACTTCCTTCCTTCCTTCACTGTCCTCTACCAGTTCTCATAAATACTAATGGTCCTAACACTTCATTGGCAAGCTCTTAAAATACTCTGCAGGTGCAATCTATTTGAAATCACCCAGACATGTACTAGTCTGCTTTTTTCCTAGGCAAGGCTGAATTCTAGTCACTGTTCTCAATTACAACACTCATGAGATTTCAGTGCTTCTTCTGGGTGAAGATTCACACACACAACAATTTTTACAGTTTTCCCCTTTCTCAGTATCAGCTATGACCAGCTTTTCCATTTCATCAAGTAACCAACAAGACCTTCTCTTGGGCTTCTGAAAACTATTGAGGTACTTAAGAAAAATCTCTATTATTCTTGGTAATTCTTGCTAATTTTATCTTACTCTATACTCAAGCTTTTCAGATTTTGTCTCTATACTCCCACTTTACAATTTTGTGCTGATCCTTAACAACCTGTGAGGCATTCAAAAGCTCAGGATGCAGCCAAAATGGTGCCTTACTACATTTCCTATCTTCTGCAATGAGAAACTGGCATTTTTGTCTGTAATAGCACCTCTTATACTTTTATCTTCCAGATTTTACTTACCGATTTCAAATTCATTGACAGTTGTCTTCCTGTAATCCATTGTTTCAACTTAATAAACTCATTTTCAAGGCTTTAACGCACGATTTTTGGCAGTTAATATGTAAGAACTCAGATACTGCTTGTTGTATCTCAAATAGCTTTGCAGTATGTTTTCATCACTCTTACAAATAAGGAAATTGAGGCACTTTACCTCTTATTCAGTGGGAGGAAACAATCACACAACTTTCTAGATTCCAACAGTTAGAGAAATTGCAGTGACTGGAAAGCTAAGCTAAACCTGTTATTCCTAGGTTCCTAGTTCTCTGTTCCAGCAACTTGGTATCAAAAAGTAGCATTTAAACTGTCATTCTATCTAAGATGTCAACACAGATTTCAGATGCAGATATTTTCCACGTAACTACAGGTGTTTCTCTAACCTTTCATTTTTTTTCTTGTAGTATTAGTTCTTTTTGCCAGGAAAGTAACTTGAAAGTTTTTCATAAGAACCATAAATCTGATTAACATTTAAAATTGGAATAAAATCACACATCTATCACCATTCAGTCCTTACATCATGTTGAAGCTGTGTTGCATCCTTAGAATGGCAAGACTGATGAACTGGTGTGACAATCAGATGATACCTCCTTCAACTTCTCCTCTGCCATGATCTTTACTTATATGATGAAACTGTAAGCACACACAAGACTAACTTGTAGGAAGGTAATCTTCCCTCATAACTGTGGTTTTGGCTGCTGTGCTTAAACTGAGAGGGGCTGGGAAATGTTTCTTGGCTCTAAGGTCTAGCATGTACCCTGGGAATATGAAGACAAGATGTATGTGTACAATAGTCCTCTTCTTCTTTGCTACTCTTCAAATAGAAAGGAAAGCTGGACACCTCAGCTGCAATGGACACTGACACTTCAGTGCAGTCGGCAAAGAGAATTCTGAATTTAACCATCCCAATGTGCCTCATGCATATCCTGACACAAAGCAGGCTTCCATCAGCTTTCTCTTAGCTGATTCTGGCAATCAAAAGATTAAGAGAGTCTGTATTTCACATCTTTCTCAGAAAGCCAAACTTAAAAAAGAAAACTTTGTGACTATAAACAGTCTGAACCTTATAGGAAATCAAGTAGTTTAAAAAAATAATAAATAATTTGAAAAATTTACTAAAAAGTCCTGAAGTTTGCTAAATGCCAAAACCAGAATTCTGCAGAATTCTTCCTGGAGGCTCAAGCCTAACTAAAAGTAAGGTTTTGATCCACCTCCAGTAATTCTTGAAATAGACAATAGTCCACTCTGAAGGCTACCTGAAATGAAAGGGTCTGAGAGTTATACTTCCTTCCTTCCTCAGTTTAAAAAACAATAAACCAACAGGTTATCTGATAAATACGTTATAATGAGCAAAACATAGCAGAATATGACTTCAAGTTTCTACATATTTTATACTAACCAATAAGAAGAAGGGTTCCAACAGCTACACCTCCACCTGGAAACAAAACAAAATGAAGAATAAAGTAAGACTACATTTTAATACTGTGCTAAAGAACAATTAAGTTTTCTTAGTTTGTAAGTCAAAGAAAGGTGATAACGGGGAATTTAAAAATATAAAAGTGAACAACATTTTAATTACCTTTGCAATACTTCCTACAACTCTCCATTATGAAATAATTATACATTACATCTAATTACATATTACACATTACAATTACTTTCACAATATACTGTACTGCCATCATTGTGGTAAAAAGATCCTGCAGAGCTCTACGCAACCATGTTCAAGTGCTACAATAATGATGTATGGTCTGAGCCAGCGAATTTTTACTTGGATGACTCAAGTGAGTAAACATCCTCCAAATTAAATCCCTGTTAATCACTACCAAGTGATACTCCTTTGTATGAAGGACTGTATATGTAAAGTGACCTACTAAGAGGCTAGCAAATTCCCACCCAAGCCAATCAGGCAAAATCCTGGCTCTGCTGGTTTTACCTTATTACTGAAAACAGACAATAAGACAGCTAGCATTTCACCCAATGAAACCTAGACTGACAGATCATAAACATCATAACACCATCTGAAAAAATATAATTCTATTAAAGCCTTCTATAGTAGATCTTGGACATAAAAACAACTCTATGAATACAGTTGATTGAAATACCTATTAAAAAATAAAAATACATTTTGACAGATTTATACATGGTCACTATTATTTTTCTTTCTTTTTACTTAAACAATTACAATCAATGCTTGTGTTTCAATCACAGATGACTGAATGAATAATAGACAGAACAGAATACTCCCAATATGTTTTGATACATAGATTCTTATCCCATTGATCTCAACAGTGTGGAGGACCAGAAAAAAAAAATAAATCTATGAACTCCCATCCTGACTGTTTTACTTCCTCCTTGAAGAGACAGCAAGCATAATCACCTAACAGTGGTTTAAACTGTTGTCCCAAGAAGGAATTTTAACAGACAGCAAAAGAAGAATTCATATTTTATTTTAAGTGAAGGGCAAACTGTTTTATAACCTGAATTCCAAGACTGAAAACAGTGGAATAACTTGAAATCAGATTACAAATATCTTGTTGCAAAGTGATACATAACTGTGACAGGAATGGTCAGAATTCCTGGAGGTGTTCAGATATGTAACCAGCCTACTGCGGTGTTCTGCATGAAGGAATCTGCAGTGTGCCTTCTGCAATTACACCCTGCTCTAAAAGCAAGTTAGAGGCAAACTGAATCCCATCAGCACAATATCCAAAGCTCCTGATAAGTCAATTCAGGACTCCACAGATGGACTCTAGTGAACACGATAATTCAGTCTGTCAATTTAAAAGCTCATTAAAATTCACTTGAAATTGATTCCAATAGGGATTGGACCAAATTCTTAATCTTTAGCTCTGCTGGTGGGACTACAAATGTCTGCAGCACCTGTAATATGTACCCACAAGGAAGAGAAAAGGCAGATTTCTTTCCCATAGGCCACAAAGTGCTAATATTGTTGCATAGTAACACCTGAATCAAAACTACAACAGAATCAATTTCTCATCATTTCATGATGCAGCACAATGTTAGTGGTACATCACAGTGCAAATGTTTAGTTAGCTACTAATTTCACAGCTGTAGTTCAGCACATCACAGATGCTTTAAGCTATGCTCCTGTGTCAAGATGCACAAATGTCTCAATATTTACAGCAAACTTGTAAAGTAATCAAGCATTTCCTATATATTTTTTAAAAAACAACTCCAATATTGTTTATCAGAAAGTCAGAATCACTCATGAAATTCCCATGCTCTAATCCATCAATTTTTGTTTCTTTTTATTTGTTTGGGAGATAAATGCATGTGAACCCAAAAGATGTACTATGGAGGAAAGGAGAAAAAAAGACCAAAATCAGAAGTAATATAGATGGTAGATACAAAGTATGCTTCAAATACTCACTGCATGCACTTGATCAGGGAGACAGAACACACAGGTGACTTACTAACAACAGTTGTTTAAAACCAGCACATGTTCTATACAGCACATACAAAAAATATCTCCAAATAATGAGATTTTACCAAATTGTAGCTTGACATAGAAAAGATGATCAAAGCAGCTATAAGTAATGTATCACCTCAAGGACTTAAAATCTCAGTTATAAAAAGCTCACTTGTTGCCACCATAGTGTCTCTTCTGCTTTTAACTTGGTTGCACAAGAGAGAATGTTTGTCATACAGTATGTCAGTGCAGTCAAAAGTCTCACAAGCTGTATTTTCAGATCATCACTTGTACCATCTCTTTCTACAAGCCAGAGTTGCAACATATGCACACATACTCTGGTTGCTAAAGGCAAACTCAGGTCAGAGGACTGGTTTCACATTATCAAATGTAATGAACAGTTTGAACAAGTGTATTCTATTAGATGGAATGTAAAACTATTGCAGTCACCATGCTTACATATTCATATGACAATGAGCAATAATGATAGTAAATTAAACAAAAAAACAAACAGGAAAATGTAGCAGGAACGTTGATAGACTCTAAATAAAGAGGTAAAATCTTCAAGTTTCCTAAGAAAACTGCTATGAACTTGTAATTCTTTCTTATTTTGCTATTTTATTTTTTCTTTGTCAATAACTAAGGCAGCACTACATGTAAACAACTAAGCAGGACTTGTAACTTTCCACATTGCTACCTACAGCAACGAGATTTAAGATGTTAAGGATAGAAACACAACAAACTTTACAAGCTGAGAAGTGTCCCAGATTATTTCAAAGCATATCTGTGACCTTTTCCAAGCAGCTTGAAACAAAACATGCAATACCAAACATATGATGGCTATACTACACAGCAGTTACAGCTCACTACAGAGAACTGCTTCAGCACTAATCAGGCATACACTGTCTATAAACGTGAAAGTAAACTTGAATATAAAGCCTGGAGATGTAACTTTATAGTTACAGTTTATAGTAACTTCCATTGGTAATTTATACCAAAACGTTTGTCTTCAATTGACACTTCTTGTGTCAGTAAAATGAAATATTTTGTACAATTCAACTGCTACTGAGGAAGATGAAAGAAAAAAACCAACTGCATTCTTTAACAAACACATAGACAGCATCCTGCAAGATACTTATGAAACATTTCCGCACACACCCAAAAAGGATATGAAGAAGACCAAGTACAATACTTCTATAGTCACCAGCATAATGGGCTGCAGGAACAGAAGCTCACTCAGCTGGTCAAGGGACTCAGGACTCATCAGATCACATCTGGAATAAAATGTCCAGCTTTGGGCCCCTCAGTACAAGAGCAAAGTAAAAATAAACTTAAGTGAGTCCACCCAAAGGGCTCTGAGATGGGGCAAATGACCCAAGAGGAGTGGCTGAAGGAACTGGGCATGTTTAACCTGGAGAAGAGAGGAAGATCTAATGTACCAACCTGCTGGTACCTAAGAGAAGCTACTGAGAAACCCGTTGAGCTCTTTCCTGAAGTGCACAGTGGGACGGCAAGAAACAACAGGCATAAACTGAAACAGGAAAAGTTCAAAGTGGATATAAGGAAAAAGGAAATTCCCAACAAAGATAATTAAGCATTGCACCAGGTTGTCCAGAGAGGCTGTGAAATCTCTGCCATTGCAGATTTTCAAGACTCCATTGGACAAAGCTCCGAGCAATCAAGTTTGAATTCAGTGATGAGCCTGCTTTAAGGTTGCAGTAGATGAATTCCTCAGGTCCCTCTCCAGCCTCCAAAATCAATGATTCTGTACATGTCTGCCTAGCTGGGTGGTCTGTCTCCAACAGCACCTAACACCTGGTATCAATGGAAATTTTATTATAGTACAGCATGTTTGGCTTTCCTAGTCAATCCACTCAGCCTCCAGAAACCAGTGATTTAAGGGCTAGGAGTTTAGCAAAGATTTAACACAGGAACAGAGAGTTTTCCAGTTTTTCAAAGAAGCCACAACCCCAAAAAATAATTTGAAAAGTATTATCAAACGTTGCTTTTCCTACAGTTGGAAGAACTTTCTTGATGTTCAAGTGTAAAACTTGTTAAGGTCAGGAAATTACTGAATATTTAAAAGACAAGAAAAGAGTACTTTAAAAGGGATCCTGAGTTTACTGGAAAAAGTGTCCCCAGTTTCTATAACAAACAACTAATTGTGTTAGCAAGTGCCTGGACATTTAGAAGACTGCCACTATGGGAGCTGTCTACATTTTCTGACCCATGCTGTGCAAAATACACTGTTTATAAAAGGGAATATGAAGAAGAACTGGAATATTTAATGCAAATCTTATATTCATGTAATCAAAGGTTTACATAAATTACATTAAATGAAACACTTCTCTCTTAAGGAGGAAGAGCTTTCTCCCCAAGGATGCCAATTACTGATGAAAATGCAGGTGTTCCCTACCAAGCAGACACACAAACACACACAAAAGATACAGAACTGTGATTCTTCTTAAGATACACAGGCTGTAGAAACTTCTTTAAAAAACAGACACAACTTTTATATTTCTCATTACTCATAAACAATATCCTTAGAAAGAAAAGTGATATATTCTTACATTCCTTGTAGTCCTCTGGGGCCTAATGAAGAAGCTAAAGTCAAGCCTTCGTCACCTAAAAGTAGTCCCATCTATGTACACTGAAGATGTACTGGAACTATATCAGTAGGTACTAAAAGAATCATGCAGCCCTAGTGCATACAGATAAAACATGCTGTTTATACCAGTGAAATGAATCAGTTCTGAATTCCAGTAAACAGTGCTAGTTCATGCCACAGATGATAACATAGCAATGGTCACAACAGATCAGTCCAAGGAACTATCTAGCATCTTGATACAGACAGTAGGCAAAAGCACATTCACAGATGGCATCACACCAGTGTAAGTTATCTCAATGGGACATTTATAAAGATGTAGCAGTGGCAAGTTAGACAGAAAAGACACGCTTAGAGTCTAGTCTTACAGTCAAATGCATCCTAAAAATTGCCACACTGAAGAACCAGAACTGCACCACGTTCAACCATGAGTTAATTCAGCAATAATGTTTTTCAAAACCAAAAACTTCAGACCCTTTACTATGACAGTCTGAAATACGACAGGAATGTGTTACTAAGTACATTTACAGAGTAGCTTTCCACTTTAGAAAGGCTGCTTAAAGGGTGCTAAATGAATGGTAAACAGCAATCTTCTCCCCAGGCAGGCTACAAAGCAGGGGCCTGTACCACCTCCCTTCTCCGCTGGGGAGGGGGCTTAAGGCGAGAAATGGATCCTGTTTTGTCCCTTCCTCTTCCCCCCTCACCCTCCCTCCAATCCCGAGAACTGTGGGGAAGGAGGAAAAGCCTGCGGGAGTATACGTGGGGTCATGGAAGGTAAGTGACAGGCAGGGTCTGGCCAAGGAGGAGGCCGCCGGGCGGAAAGGGGTGGCGATAAGAGGGGCAGCAGCCGGGTCCCAGGTCCCGCTCCCCACCAACCTAGCACACAGTCCAAGGAGGGGAGCCCGCTGGAGAGCAGCAGCTGCCCGTGGCGAACGGAAGGCCGAGTGCCCGCAACGGCGGCCAGGCGGCTGCTGGCCGCAGCCTTCCGCTGGAAGCTGGTGGCCCCGCGGCCCCGCACAGCACTGCCGGCCGCCGGGGACGCCGCCATCTCGGTTTCTATCAGTGACAGGAGCGAAGGGACGCCGGGAAGAATCAAGCCTTCTCCTCTTCACCAATGAGAGAGCGGCATGGGACACGCACTATCCAATAGGAGACCGCATTGTTTGCACGTCCAGGGCTAAAGGGGCGGGGAAGGGTTGGAGGTCTCTGGTAGAGAGGAGACAGGTGAGTGTGGCTGAGCCGGTCTTGAGGGTGTGGGGGTCCCGCTTTGACAGGGGTCCTGAAGCTCAGGCTGGGGCTAAGGCTAAGGCGGGCCGGTAGTGGGAGGTGGTGCTGCAGGGCTGGGGTGAGAAGACAGGGGTAGTGCAGTGCCGGTGACGCGGCGTCGCCGGTCGTGCTGCGAAGGGGAAAAGTCCGCTTTCTTCTCTCGGAGTCGGGACGCCTGAGGCGTCAGTCAGGCTGGAAGCGGAGGGAGCCGCGAAGGAAGCGGCTCCCCCGGGCCCCTTGCGCGCCGAGTTATCTCGCCAGTCTCCGCGCTGCCCCGTCGGCATCGCCCTCTTCAAAAAGAGCTGTTCTTGTGGGCGAGCCTGGACGTGAATAGGACAGAAAAAGTAGTTGTGAAACGTTCGTTTTATAGCGGTACTTACGTAACTGTATGTAACGTATATAAGTATGTTTGGGGTCCCTCTCTTGTTTGTAAATAGCGGCGGTTCTGTAATAAACGGATGATTTTAGACCTCCTACTTAAAAGTAAGATTTTTGGTCAATATGATGGCTCTGGGCCACACCATAAGCTAAGAGCTATAGTAGAAAGCTGCTTTATGTCAGAAATGTAAATTCTATGTTTCATTAGCAGTTATTGTTGAATCAGTTGCTAACAGTTATTTTGTGTATTTTGTAAGCTTAGTATGTCCTTTACTCCTTATTAGCAATTAATGGATAGTAGCCCAAGGTGTTGTACATGGCAGCAAACAACTTGCCTAAACTGAATGTATGTAAAAATTGGTGATGTATCAGAATTTGGTATTTCCTTTTCTGTTCTTGTTTCATATGAACACATTAAAATGCTTTTTATCTTAATGAAAAAATTTAGTATGCTTGCTTTGTAAATCAACACTTCATGTAACAGTAATCTGAATTTATGATAAATCCCTGTGAGCATATAGAAGAGCTACCATCGCAAGTATTTGTGTATTTGTTTTTAATCTAATGGTGTTGCAGATGCATCACAAGCTACTTAAAGACATTTGCACATAGCAGGATTTACTAATGAGGCTCTGATGATATAATTACCCACTTTAATTTCCATGATTACTTTTGTTATTGCTATAAACCATGGATTTTGAACACCAGTGGTTGAGCATTTTTTTTAATCAAGGAAAAAAATTCTTGTGTTGATATTTCATGCTGTTCACATTTAGCAATATGTTAACAATCCTGAAGCTCCAAGTTTTTCTTCCATAGCAAATTCAAACTAAGGAGCATGAAGTTTCACTATTAAGTCTTCCTCGCTGGTGGAATTGCATTAGTTTTGCTACTGGCCAAGCTCCTTTACGTGTTAAGGAGTGGACTGTTTAAGATCTTAATCTTTGTTAAGTTACCACTGTATAGTTTGTCTCAGTGATTTCCTCCCCCATTCTAAATAGTACACTTTTGTTACTTTAATGAGACACAGTATTTGCTTGCTTGTTTTTAAGTAAAACAACTAATATAAGTTGCATTAATAGGTGTAAATATACATCCAGGGCTGAGCCCTCTCTTTTTCTCATTGGTACAGGTGGCTTTTATAGTTTTTATTATCTCATTTTCCTACAGGACAATTTATGCTAGGGGCTATTTTTCTTTTGTTTTGGAGCCTGGATTCTGAAATTTTGTTATTGGGAATACTTGTGCTGTGGTCCTACTACTTCTAGAATTTGTTGTGTAAAGTGCAAGTTTACTGGAAATAGCAGTCTCCTGAGCTGATCTAATGGGTCAGCATTGCTGAAAGAGGAAGTGTTTCCTTTTCCTCTTCTGCTTCCAGTGATTCAGCCCAACAAACCCTGGTGCTTGTCAGACCCTTTCTTGAGCTGATTCAGCTCACTGATGTGACTTGGAACTATCCATCCACTTTCTAATTAGGTTAATTTTGTGTTATGTCGCTGAGTTGATGCAATAAGGAAAAAAAGACACATACATACAGTGAGGAGGGGCCAATTCAGCCTTCTGCCTTTTGCTGACTGTGAACTGTTAATTCACCTCACCCTGTGAACCTCACAACTATCTCAGAATTTCATGTATCTTTAAATAAAGTGATATTTTTGTTATAAATTTTGTAAGCTAACATCCTGTAAAACAGAGAAACTGTCTCTTACACTATAACTTATGACAGGTGATACTGTTTCAGGTATTACAAAAATATAGAGAAGTAGAAATAATTTTTCAGTATAAGATAGGAATTTTAAAAAGTATTGCAGTAGTTCTATTTGTGATGTTTGTTTTTCTGCTGACTTTACCTTCATTTCATTGAGAATAGAGAAGAAACTAGTTTTATGGAGTTTTCTCTAGTTTTAGACAGTTGTGTTTTCATTTTTAGAATCAATAACAACTTTTTCACTATCTTTGAATGATACTGAAGTTTTACTTATATTCTCCTGTTCACTTCACGAAAGATGAATTTCAAGCCATTGTAAAAGAACCCACTAGGGGCTGTCTGGCAGAAAGGAAGACCACAGGAACTCGTTTTCAAAACCCCTCAGCCTCAAATACACAGTAGTAGGTGGTTAAGTTCTACTGCTCCTGCTCTCAGAATGGAATTGAAATATACAGAAACTAAAGCATATGGAGATGCAAGTGATCAGGAAACATCGTTGCAAGTTACTTCCTGTCAGCTGAGCTATGGCAACTGACTATGGTCATAATCAGCTCATTGCAGAATGGAGAAATTTAAGCCTTTGTGTCTAGATTGCGGTGTCTTGAACTGTAGAATAATCAACTTTTTTCAGTGCTTACATATTATCATGTAGACCTGATCAAATGTTTGTCAGTTTTAACTACAAATCCTAACTCTAGCATGAAGAAATCAAGCTTTATTTTTCATTTCTTAAAAAACTTCCTGATCCAGTTCAACTATTTGCCTGTGCCAAGTGCAGACCCTTAAGATAGATTAAGGGGATTTTAGGTGTAAATTCCCTAAGGAAAAAAAATGGAGGCAATACAATGGATGAGTGAGAAAGCAATCAAAACATTTGGGAAAAGGTGTGCTTGGAATTTGATCTGCAAGTATGTTTGTCATTTCTCTTCAAAAGCTGTAGCCTATAGATTTGGTGAAAATCGTAATGTCCCCAAGTTCTTAAAGTGTGCTTTAAATATTTGTACTTTAGAAGAGGAAACTCACTTCTTGTGGCTGTCATTGCCTCTGTTTCCTGCATGCAGCCTACATGAGTTGCAGATGTAAACTCTTTGGACCTTCAGTTAATGTAAGCCGAGGCTGTATTCTTTGAGCAGTGTTTCTCAACAAGATGATGTTATTGATGTGCATATTTTATTTTCCTTTATTTCAAATTAGTGTTTTTGCTGTGTTTTAATTGTGCCTTGGAAGATTCAGTATATGCTCTTGTCTATTGGTAATGAGTAAATACTCTCCATTGGAATAAAACACATGAGCATGAGTGTGTTTTGTTTCAAAATGCAATGTCTCCTTGGTGGGCTGTCAGTAATACTTTTGTTGGGTTTACGCATGGGATAGAGAACTGCATCCTAGTGGCAGTTCTAATTCTTAATCTTATTAACATTTGCTGTTACATCGCCAAGTGGCTTCCCTCATCAATTCTGGAATGTGATGGTTTTACTGTACTGATTAAAGTTTTATGGTCACCAAATCAGATTAGCTGTCAAGTCACCTGACTAGGTAGGGCTCACAGTCATGTGATCCAGAGCCCTGCTGAGCTCCTGCTGGTAGCTGAAACAAGGTAGTTTGCTTTTGAGATGTTCTTAAGTATCTAACAGCATGGGTCGTGGATTGTGGCTGCAAATAAGATGGCTTCACTTTCCTGATCTTTGAACTAGCTCGAATGGGATAAGTTTGGAAGTGCAGGATCTTCAGGCCATGAGCTAACAGCAGGCTGTTGTTCCAGTTTAATCCTGGAAGTTCTGACACAGAAAGACCTGTTCTGGTTTGGGTTTTTTTCAAAACTTAAAGGCTACTTATCCAATCAGTCCGTGGAAAACACGAGGATTAGTGAGAGGGTTTGAGATGTACCAGTTGTATGATATTATATAAAACATGATATGATTTTCTTCAGAAAGTCTCTGGATGTTACCTAAATGCATCCCTGTGGGTATACTGAACAACAGCAATAAAAATTTATGTCAAATTTAAGCAGGTATTTTAAAATACAAGTAAGTAAGTTAGGAGACTAGAGTTAAAGTGTTATGTGATTAAGACAGTCATTTAATAAAGAATTAAGTTATTTATTTTTTCTGTAATTTCAGGTTATAAAAATGTATAGTATGACAGAGACTTGAAAGAACAGTAATATTGAAAATGAGTTGTATGTTTAATGTTCTAAGTGTCATACAGGCTCATGGTATACTTCATAGAGATTATTTTCCTTCTGTCTATCATACAAAGAGGAATTCTCATTTAAAAAAACCAAACTTGTAAGATAGGGCTAAAAGCAATGAGAAAAAAGCAACTCACCAATAATGAGAAAAGGAGTATTATTTATATTATGGCTTTTGATATTCTGCAGTGTTTTCCATACTAGGTTCCATGTTCATATAAAGCTTATTTCAGGACTAAAAACTAGAAATTAAGACAGATTTATTCTAGCCTTTTCAGATTCTTAACATCTAGAAATCAATTTCACATTGAATACAAATGGCTGCCTTCAAAGAATAAAACTATTTGTCACTTCAGCATGTCAGTGGAAGAGGTGAAGAGTAATCTTTGTTTCAACTGGAAAAACATAATTTAAAAGCTTTGATATTTTGAGTCTTCATTTTTGTCTTCCTGCTGTATCTGATTGGACATATTTCATTAAATAGGCACTTCTAAAGCCAGGTAAACAACATAAGTAATTACGATTTGTGGAAAGGAAAGGTTAATAGCTGTGACTTTTTGGATTATAATTTATACTAGTGCAGTTTATGCAGAAGTACAAAATAACTTATATGTGCTTTTAGTGCCCAAGATTCACTGAATATGTGTAAAAATATCTGTATAATTGAAATTAATTAATAGTTGCTGTAGCATTTTTTCCTGATATGCTGTTATTACAAAGGTTAAGAATCGGCAAATTTTGGATTTCAAAAAAACGCATTATGTTTTCTGCTAAGGTAGGGCTTTTAGTCTCCTAAGGCATTATTCCAAATAACCATGTTATTCCTACAACAAACCTACAGTATCAGCAGATGCTGGAATACAGAAAATGTTTGCTTCTCACCTACATGATGAGATTTTATAGAAGATGTTCTTTTTTGGATTTAGCTGTTTTTTGTCCATCATCTCTGCAATATTGTGATACCTTAAACCTGTGAAATGCTCTGGAAAAGCACTTGAGTCCTACTCATGGCTAGAAAAGATGTAACAGTTCACCTTCAGAACTCTTTTGAAATTGTACCTGATCTCTGCTTGGTGAAATATTTTTAGGGAGTTTTCATAATGGAGATTTTCCCCTCTCTTCTAATATTAGCCAAAACCAAACAGTAATGTTTCAACACAAGTACTTCTGCAGTCGTTTCTGAATTTAAAAGTAAACAAAATCTGGGTCATAAGTCTTGTAGTTGCACAGACCCACCTGTCTGACCTACCCTCTTATATAAAGGAGAAGTTATTGTTAACTATTCCTATGCTTACAGGTAACTTCTGACTACTGTGCTGAAGTGTAGCATCTGTATTGCTGGCGTTGCTTGTTGGATTAGCTTTCACCATCCGGCTCTGGCATCTGCTGAAGTAATGACAGACATGCTAGGTGAGATTCAGAAAGTTCCTACTCTGGGGCAGAATGATGAACTGACGGTTAATTGAAAATAAATTGCAAAACCTCGATGATTGCAAAGAAGGGAATCTTTGCTAATGTGCTTACATGTAAGGATGTAACTTCTTGGTGAATTCCACAAACTCTGTAACCTCAGCTTTCCAGTGTACTGGCCAGTAATGTATCCTGATCATTGTGGCTTCTGTAGATACTGCAAACAGGTGGGTTACTGCTAGTTTGGTTATTCAGCCACCGCCAATGTGGAAGTAACTTCAGATAGTGTAGTATCCTCTAAGGAGCAATTTTCCCCCCTTATTCTGTCTTAGATTTATGAACTGCTTAATCTTTATTATGATAAAGACATGCAGGAGAGCAGTGGTTAAACTGAAATGCATATAGGTGTGTTACTAGGAGCTAATTTATAAAGCACTGTGAATAGTGGTACAGTTACTGACTCAGCTGAGGATTACACTAGTTCTGGCTTTCCCAAGTAGTGATGTTGGTCACAGTTTCACTTTTTCACCTGTGAATTCTCAGGTTGCACTGAGGTCAAAATACTGCAGAGTCATAGGAACATTCAGATGTATTTGATGGACTTCCATCTATATTCACAGCATCATGACCATCCATAGAGTGAGGGATGAACCAAGATGTGCTGCTGTAAATAATTCTGTGGAGCTGTGTAACTGTACCTTTGCAGAGCACAGGGGCAGAAGTCTTGATGGCATTTCAAAAGACATGACTGTTGTAAGAGCTTGTTTAGAACAGTAAACTAGATCACTGTGAAGTACATGAACAGAATAGGCATTTTTAACTTTACGTAGGCAAGAATTAAAATTTCGATTTTTCAGTGTGAGTTATAAAGTTAGGTAAAACACAAGCAAGCAATCTAGTAAAACTCACTTCAAATATAAAAAGCCAGATCCACTACTGGCTACTTAAGAAAACTAATGTTGTCCCAGATTTGGTATAACATTGTTCTGAAAATAAAGCAGAAAACACTGAATATCTGGCTTTTTTTGTAGCCAAACTATATTTCAGCAAACTTTCATTATTCTTTATCTTGATGGACTCAGCTTCTTCCACCTCCTATGCTGAGCCTGCCCATTCCATGCCCAAACCTCTGTATTTGCCAAAGTCCCATTTCAGGAGCACATATCTAGGTGTAGGGCTACCTAAGGGAGCCACCTCCAGTGTGCTTCAGTGTCTGAGAATTGTCTGTGATTCTCAGGGTCACTCTCAAGCCAAGTTATTACCTACTCAGTAATGCACTGAAGTGTGTGTTGACTTGAGTTAGCTTTTGCTAGCTTAGATATTAGTGCTGTGACAGTAGCTGGAAAAGTTGGTTTTATTGTTGAAACCTTTTTATTAGATGAATTTTATAAGAAAATGAAAAAAGTTTTGGTTATGGAAATATAAATGTATCATAAGAAGGTAGCATGACTGCTACCGTTTTTCCCCCAGTACTATTTTGCATCTTGCATGAGATTACATATGTAAGATGAATAAAAATAAATGGAAGTTGTAGAAACTGAAACAGATTGAGGGGAACTGAAATATCATCAAGGTCATAGAAATAACAATACTGTAACTGGTAACTGTAGAATAACTGCTGGAACTAAGCTTATACAATAATATGACTTGTACAGTCTTAGTTCTTACTGTATTGTAAATGAGACAGACTTGAAGTTGTGGTTGCTAGTGTAAATGCAAGCTTCACTAATTGTTTCAAGGTCCTACCTTGTTTTTGTATGAAAATAATATGTAAGTGTTATTTCATTGCAATGGAAGAGTCATTCTGGAGGAAATAATTTTTCTGAATTTTTAGTCTTAAGACTTACATGTACTTGATTCTAATATCTCTTCCATGTTTTCATTATTTCCGTGAATTAGAGCGGTCTCTGTATCCCTAGCACAGGAAGAAAGGTAGTTGAGCTTCTTTTACATTTTTGTTCCTGAGAAAGCTGTTGCAGGCACACTGTTGGAGCTGCGTGTTTCCACCATTTCTCTGTCAGCTGTGCTTCCATTGGTCCAAGTGTGAAGCAGTGTTTGGTCTTGATGTTCTCATGCTATTGCCAAGCCCCAGCGGTTTTTTTAATAGAATGTTGTTACATTTCTGGCATAAAAGACCTAAAATTCACAAACATTAAATTGTAGGAAGATCATCAGTCCTCTCAGCATGTATACAATATTCTTGAAAGCAGTTTTGTGACCTGTCACTGTTGTTCCTTTTAAAAAGGCAGTGCATTATGGAAGACAGGGCAAGCCAAATTGTTTGCTTTTGGAACAAGCCAAGTTAGTAAACGTAGATGAAACAAAATCTGACCAGTTTTTAAGAAGGCAATTCAGTCAGGGAGATGTGATATCAGCGAAATTATACAACGATTGTTTCTGTACTATTTTTCTGTTACATGTACTTGAGTCCTCATTTGAAATTTGGATTTGAGGTGGTTAGCTGTGGTAAAATAATCCATATAGGCACTCTTTGGTAAGCTGTTTGGTATCAGTGACAATGCAGTTTGTGGGGCTGGAGTGTGCTCAGCGTCCTGCAGGTACTCTGCACCTCAGCACGTGATCATTTGCTAAATTTGAGAAAATCATCTCTACTTATTTGATTCATTAAATAGTCAGTTTTCTCACTTGTTATTATGTCAGCTGTATCTTTTACTTTAAACCGTCAAATTAAATAATAGTTGATGCTGGCTTTTTATTTTAGTTCATGCATTTAAAACCTGGAACTCAGATAAAAAGATAGTTTCGGAATATATTCAGCATATTATTTATGAGTGGAGCAACACATTAGCATTGAGTTCACAATAGATCATATCGCTTTTATTCCATCTTACAAGCTTAGCAGCACAAACAGAATAATCAACATATTATTTGGCTGTCATCTGCTGAACAGAAACCAGAGATCACAAGGAGGTTTTCCCTAGCTGCAGTGATGGCCTTTTTGTTCCAAGCCCCCATCTGGGAGGGCCATGGTGTGTTATCATATGGAACGCGGGGTTTTCTGTAATCTGCTTAGCTGCACTGCAGTTTGAATCTTTATTCCATGTTTCTGTAATTTATAATTTTAATGAGACCATGGCTCTTGTGGGCTTTGAAATATATTAAAAGCTCTTTTGTGCATATGCTTTTGTTCTTGCTTAATAGGCTCAGTGTATTTAAAACTGATGAATTTTTATTCATGGATTTGGATGTCTGGGGATTAACTTAGACTGAATATCATTGCACTCATCTATTGATGTTTGGAACTTCTTTAATACTTCTATCTGTAAGTGGAGAAGAACTTACAGAACTTGTGTTTTATACGTAAAACAGCTCAGAAATAACTAATAACATTTTATTGAGCAATGAGAAAAAGTACTAATTACAGTTTATTTTACTGCATGAACTCGCATGAAATACAGTTTGTACTATGAAAGAATAAGTAGTTGAATCCATGTATATGTGTTTAGTTAGAACTTAATAGCTAAAAATCAATTTGGGAAAGCTGTCAAATTTTTTGTAGAATAATGGCAGAGACAAGTACTTGATTTGCTTTTTTCTTCTGTTCAGGTTACTTGACAATGTAAATGCTGAGCTCACTTTTTGTCTATGTGTTTCTTTTCTCCTGTTTTTAACACATTTTTTTAATGGAGAGTATGCGTAAGATACTTTGTTAGAAGATGATGCTCCTAATTAGGAAGTATGGATGAACATACAGAAGATTCTTTGTTACTATTGTTATATATTCTGAGAGTGCTAAAACTGGTCTTGTTTTTGCTTTTTTATTGTTCAAATGTTTAATAATAGCTTTGATTTATTATTTGTGTTAAGATCTCATACTGTGTGATTTCTGTGTTCATAAACCACTTTAGAGTACTCTTCAAGGATGGCATTTTAATCTCAAGCTAACACTGGGGATAAGACTAAGATACTTGTATTTCTTTCTAAACAGTCTTGCTGATGGTGTGCATAAATAGGTTGCTTTGATGTGGAGAGTTTGGGTTTTTTGTGATGGTTTTTGTTGGTTTTGGTTTTTTTTTAACCAGCAAACAGTCCTCTTTGTAATAACAACTATTTTAAGTAAACACTGACTTTTTACTTGTCAGTACATAGGGGAATTATTTGCCCCTCTTCTAGTCATGACTTTGAGTAGCATTTCAAAAATACCTGCATACTTCCAGAAGGTACATCAGCACTGGGAAGTGCAGGGGACATGTGAGCCACGGACAACTTTAGTTTCTGTAGGGTCATGGACTTTAAGTGCCTAATGTGAAAATTGGATTTGTAACTCTTTGTCTTAGTTAATTAAAATGAAGTGTTTACATGTCTCTGTCTCAAGACACTGAATTTTTTGAAATTGAAGATAACTGTATTCTGAGCTAGATGTGCTTATTTGATCACATGGACACGGTGTATTTTTTGCAGTCACCAGGAGAGTGACTGTGCTCAGACTTTAGGCATTTGTCCTAGCTTTGACACTGTTACAGGGGACTGTTAACAGTTAACTGAGTATTTCAGCATCCCTCAGAGGCTCAAACTTGCCACGTACGACCATGCCTTTGCTCAGCTATTTGAATTTCACTGTTCAGCAAAGATGAAGTGCTGCAGTGGAAGACAGAAACCCTGGAATGCATCTGACCATTAATACAGCATTTTATATGGGGTTGTGGGATTGTTAAGAGTTGCTTCACAAAGGTAAATAGAACCAGTGAGAACTACCTGAAATCTGTTTTGAAAAATTGCTCATTCTTACGTAGGTAATCTCTAGTTGTTTAACACTGGAGGATTGCATTACATGAATTTATATTTACAGGACTGAGCTTCTTGTCAGCTTGAGATGAGTAGATGAAGGAGCAATTGTTGGAGGCAAACTGTCAGTGCCTAGTAGAGTTAATGTGGAAGAATAATCTTCTCTTCCAGAGTATCACCAAGCTTTTTCAGATTTGCCAGACTGAATCCAGTGTTTCTTCTAGAGAAAATCAACAGGTAGAAATACAAATCAAGTTCTGCACAGAAAGACCTTTTGAAAATTGTTCCTTTTTTTGCTTCAGATGTTTGGAATCCTCAGATTATAATTAGAATACTTAAAACATTTCATATTTAATAAGCTGTGTAACTGATATGGGAAGAATCTTTCCCAATAAACGTGATATACAACCCTCTCTATTCTAGCATATGTAACATTCATCTCATGGAGAAGTTTTAAAATAGTTTTATATAAGTAACAGCTCAAATATAAATATGTAAATAGTCTAGTCAGTGTGCAGGGTTGTTTTTATTTGTTTTGGATTTTTTATTTAAAGTAATAATCTCAGAGTAAGTCTTTGGGAAAGAGATGCTGCAAGTTATGGGATTACCTTGTGTCAAGACAGGTGTCTGGTTGGAAGCAGAGAATGTTGGGAGTTTCTGTTATCTAAGGAATATTCGATAAACTATCACTAAATATTCACTAAAAAATCAGAGTTAGGAAACATTATATAAAGCAAATGTGACTGGAAATCTGTTATAGTGAAAAATCAATTTAATATCAAGTTCAGTAATTCATTTTTCCAGACTTTCATTGGCTGTGACTTTGATTTTCCTGTATTTAAAATTTTGGCACCATATGTTAAACTGTTTTACACAATGCCATTGGTAATCTGGAAATGATAAATCCTCTCATTGATTTCCTGATTTTATTATGTACACAGTTAATTGTAATCCAAGATTACAGCAAACAAGATGTTAATTTCTAGACAACCTACATACATTTCCCTCAGAGTGCGATTGTTACAGAGGCAGAGAATACAAAGAGAATACTATTTGTGCTATCCTCACAGGAGCTGTCAATAAAAGATGTAATAGGGGATTTAGGAATCTGGAAATGGCCAACTAATTTATGTGAATCTATTTTATTTCAGCTAGAAAGACCAAGCTCTGTTTCGTCTGCACTGCATATTGCAGAGCACAGGCTGTCTATAGAAAACCAGGCGGCTGCATATGGATAGTCCCTTGATATCATTCACTTGCTGTGTAATCTTATTATGCAAAGTTCTAATCTTCACCTAGAGTGAATGCCTCTGGGTCAGAATATAGTCATATCAGGGTTTTTGAGGTCATGTTTTGTGATCCTTAGCTTATTCTTCTAAGTAGGGCTGGGATTTAAAGAGTATTCCCCAGACACTAGCAGAGATAGATGGCAAAACCTGCTGCCTTTTTGGAAGACAAGACCAACATGAGGTCCCTGGTAGGATTAAACTTGATTTGTAGCTGTAGGATTTTTTAACAGATGTATTATTGGACAGGGAATAGGGGGCCACCAGCACAGTGAAATTGGATCACGATTGGCATTCTCAGGGAGTCCGCTGGCTGCTAAAACAGCAGCTGCATGTGGATTTGACTTCTTTCAGGTGAAGCGACTTCCAGTCATTTGGAAAGGATGGGATGAAAAGGAACCTTGGTGATAATTTTGATGTCTGCAAGATTTAGTACCAATGTAATGGGATTATCGGTAACACCTTCACTGCAGAAAAAGCCACCTGGCGCTATAACTGGCAGCAACTGAGAACTAATCCTTTCCCATCTCTTGGATGTCATTCATGAGGCTCAAAGTGATTTCCACCCTGCTAGCTGTGATTAATTTTATAAACAAACAAACAAAACAAATCTAATGATGAAGGCATAGCCTATGTGAGGAAAAGGGAACAGAAGATAATAGTAATTACATTTTGCATTTTATTTGCTGCAGGGGATAAACTATACAGTTCTTGTAAAATAGCCAAATTGTATTCTGCGTGATAAATATGGATGTGTAACCTTTTTTAATCTATGTCTATGTTTGGTATAAAAACAATGTCTATTTCAGTATAAATTTTTCGGCTACCTACTCTATGACAGTCAGTAGTACCTGGAAGTAATTACAATAGGTTTATGCCGCTAGTTCTGTGATAAGGATGTTTATACAACAAATCCATTAAGTTTTCAAGGGGCCTGTGACTGAAATAATTTGTTTTATTGTGCTTAATGGTCTTATGCTGGCTGTCAGCACTTTGTAATAAAATTAATTGTGTGATGTGGAAAAACGTTCAGCCGTTTACCTTCTTGTGATCAATACGGCATTGTTTTAAAGCTGTACTGTTAAATAGTTTTCTGAGTAAACAATTATATTTTACTGACGCTTAAGCTAGAGCAACTCTAAGCTAGAACATTCTGTGTTTGGGGTTTTTTTAATAAACTGGAGTCAGGTTTTTTGATTGGACTTACTCTTACAACCATTCACTTATTAACTAGAAGTTTTTTCTTAAAACTACATGGAAGCTTTCAAGATTGTAGTTATTCTGTGGATTGAACATTAGATGTCTAAAGATGGACCTTAATGTTAAAAGCAAGCCTCCCAGTCCTTTGAAGTTTTCTTGTTGGGTTCAAACTGTATGATCTAGGGGTGTGTGTGTGTGTATCTATATATCTATATCTATGTCTATGTCTATATCTGCCTTGATTTGCAATTAACTTTCTTAAGTAGTAATAAAAAGCCCCATGTAAGAGCTAAGAGTTTCTTCATCATTATCATGAACACCTGGATAAGCGTGAGCATTTAAAAAATCCATTGTGAACTGGGAACAAAATTTGAGACCTCTTCACTCATGTTCTATCCTCATGGTTAGTTTTACACCATGACAGCTCTAGCAGTAGGTAAATCTCACTCTGAACCCTGTGTTTCCTTGAATAATTTACAAATCTATCCCTCCTAATTTGGAGTTACTCAGAGACATCAAAGAAAAACGAATGTGTTCAGTTTAACCGTTGGAAAATACGTGTCATCCAGAGTCTGACAGGAAATAAATGGAAATCAGTTTGAAACTTATTTTCAAAGACATATAGCAATTGTTTGCAGTTTTTTAATAAAAAAATATTTCAGTTACAGCCTGATAGCTGTTGGCATGACAAGGTTACATTTTCTCTTAATGAATCTGTCATTACCATTCCCTGTTGGTTTTTTCTTTTTTAGACTTCTAAAAAAACTTTTGAACTGCTTGTGACCCATCTTAGTAAATTAGGGAAATCTTGCTGTGGTTTTAGTTCATGATAAAGCTGATACTGAGTTTGAGGGGGACAGGTTTCTTGCAGAATGTAAAACTTGCTTCAGTTACTTCAGTATGTGCATTTTTCACTTCCTTAAGAGAAATACTTAATATATGAATATCTTAAAAATAAGGGTAAGAAAACATTTTCGTTAGATTAGCAGTGGAGGTAATGAGGGTTGGATTTAATATTTGAGGGAGTGGGTTGAAAGGTATTTCCATCTTATGTGCTGCAGAACTTATGCTACTACTGTAGCAAAAACCAGAAAGGCCTAATGCCTTATTTGTATATCCAAGTGTTTTGGTAATGAAAGTCTAGTCAAAGGAAAGCTCTGCAAAACCTCCTGAACCCTGATCATCAGCTGTATTCTTTTTCTAGTATAGTCTTACTTAGGCAAGCCATTCAGGACTCTGTTATCCATAATGTTGTCTGGTTCTTCAAGCCTCTTTTCCATTTGATTGGTTGTCAGGTTGCACTGGAAGTTTTGGTTGACTACTTGATTAGTTTTCTGTGAATATAATTTTAGTTGTGAAATATCTTCAAGTCCCTTCAGGTGGTTTGATGCTTCTGTTTTCACAGAATCACAGAACGTTAGGGAT
>NW_010178374.1:0-26804 GCF_000695765.1 Mesitornis unicolor | reverse complement strand
CATCCAGATCATTGATGAAGATATTAAACAGGACTGGACCCAGAACATATTCAGTGTAAGAGATGGGCAAGCACTTAGATTTGCTTTCTCCAAGTGCAAATCTTTTCTTCTAAGGATCCCAAATTGTTTTCATTCATCAGTTCTACCCAGATGGGAAGTCTTGCTTTACAGTTTCACCCACTGCAGTTTGAGGTTTTTTTCCGTGCTCAGTACTGATGGTGGGACCAAACCCACCAGAGGTAGAAAGAAGTGCTCCACATTTCTCCAAAGTGAGAAAAGCAGAAGATCCCATCTGCCTTCAGCTTTTAAAGCAGGATTTATTAGAACTCAGCATAAAATATTAGTTCAAAGTAGGTCGTCAGGTAGAGAAATCTTATTAACTGATCTATCTACATTCTGAAATACAAGTATTTAAACAGGTCTCTTGTCCACTGAAGGGGAGGTCTCTCCCTCAGGGCTGCTGATTGCCTCACCCTGTCCCTCTATTCTCCAGTTCAGGCTCAGAAAAATTGGATTCATGGAGGACTGAAAACAACATTTTGAACCTTGAACCTTCTCCTCTAGCAGTGCTTTGAGCTCACCAGGGTCTTGCTTCAGCAAAGATTTATCTGCTGCAGTGAAAGTCCAGAGTGCCAGGATGAGGACAAGAAGCTTCGCTGGCAGACCTGGCCAGCCTGCACAGGCTTTGCCAGACTTCTAAATAAGGACATCTCCATGTGACTGCTTTGTGCCGTATGCGGGGTTTTTTCCAATCAGCTCAAAATGTTGCTTGGTTTTGCATCAATCATGGCATCAGGATGCATCTCAGCAGACCACTAAAGGACATGTTTAGCACACTAGATTCTTTCATATATCAGATGGCATATCTGTAGGTATCTCCTGTTCAGCTTCCAATTTCAAGCTCAGTGCAAGACTTAGATAAGCCTTTCCACTCATCATTATTGGTGTAAAAAGGTTAAGTCTTTAGCTCATATCAGCCCCACTGACTGCTTGCCATCTGACTTAATGTGGCCACTGACATGGGAGCTTTAAATCCAAAATGTGTCTGCAGCCTTTAACTCAGTGTTTAAGCTCACATATTCGTCTTTTAACAATGAAGAATGCATTGGGAGGAAACACCATTTTTATTATTTAGTATGTGTGCACATTTGTAATGACAAATTTCACTTTAAAAAGTAACAAATAATCTGAAGTCATTTATGTATGAATCAGAAGGGTTGTGGCAGAGACTCTGTACCAAAGGATAAGGCTGTAATGGTGAATTATCTCAGAGAAAAATATCCCATTTACTATATGTAAGTATGTGCAACTTCTCCTGAATGACTCCCATGTCATATACTGTACAGGTCAGAAGTACAAGAAAGTTTAAATGAAAGCTAAAGAGTAATTGTAAATTGGACATTTTCCAACCAGTGCACAGCAAGCCAGAACGATTCTTTTAATAATTTTGGCATGTGAATTTATTGATTTAGCCTGACATCCTGCATTTCCCTGGGGAAAACCAGCTAGTAAAAATTATTTTTGCACCACATCATATCTCTGCCAAGCCTGAGTGGAATTTGGTAAGAAAAAAAAAAGAAAATGCCAAAGCTCATGACTTGAGCAGTGCAGAAATTCTTAATGTATATCTGTACTCTGTCTGCATGAGTTCATAGTCTTACAGCTACAAGAATGAAAGTAGTGCTTGTGCATTTGAGCTGTGTTGGGAGACTGAGGTGAGGAGGAGTGTGTGTTCATGTGTGGTGGCACCTGGTTGACTATCTAGGTCTGGGAAGTGAGTGACATTTTAATAAGCTTTTTGATTAGCAAAAGCCTGAGCGATGATGTAGCTAGTTGCTATGTGGAAGCGTCCTTCCAATGTTTCAGGGTTGTCAGGGTGCAGGAAGCTACATTAAAGCCTTCTTCATTCCTGGATGCGGATAAGTGGGGATGAATAGGGGGAAAGAGTCTTTTGTAAGTGTGAATAAAGTGTTGACAAAGGAGAATATGCACCAAGTGACTCTCCAAGCATCCAATACTGACTCCAGGTGTCCCTTTAACCCTTCCAGACATGAGGGCAGGAAAAGCAGGTTGATAAGGCATCTCCAGAAAATAGCTTTTCCTCTCCATCCTTGTCTCTTCCTTCAGGAGCCAAGAGGATCAAAATATAGGTTAGGCTCCTCCAAAGATTAGCATGGAGCTCTGGCCCGAAATCTGTAAGGTTGTGAAGCATGAAGTACTCCTTCCTGTACTTGACCTGGCCATTTAACCAGAAGACTGTGATAGTCCTGATTTCTTCAGTTGACCCCATGAGCCCAGGTGTTATTTCATGGGTTTAAGACAAACACAGAAAATGAAAATGAGCCAGGTACCTGAAGTCATAAGAAGTTACTGAAACGCTATCATGGGTGCATCATTATACCAAATAGTGGAAAGTACATCAGAAAAACACTGGGGCCCCACGCAAAGCACAATTAGCATGAACACAGCTTCAATGATATAGCTGAATTGTGGGTCAGGATCACAAAAAAGCTCTGATGACTAAAACAGGTGACACTGATAAAACCACTTCAGTCTACGTGAACAGATTGTGCCTCCATTACTCAGACACAAGGTTACAGAGTCTGCTTTTTTGAAAATATGAGACAGCTCAGGCAGTAAGACTCTGCCTGAAACACCTTGTTTACTCTTTAAGGGTATGAAAGATCAGGTGTATCGTTCAAATACAAGTCCTTCCTGGGATGGGGAAGAGTAGATCACAGATCACTCATAAAACTCTTATTTCTGGGTCTAGAGAGATAACATTGTCAAAGTAAGATAAATCTCATAAGAGAGAAAGGAAAGAAAGAGAGAAAAACATAACTTAGAATGAAGAAGTGGTGTATGTGGTGTTATAAAGGGAGAGGGGGAATGCATGTGTCTGAAGAGGGCTTGGAAGGCAACTTGATAGAAAAATAATTTTCCTAGAAAAATTAGGCACTTTACTGAATTTATTTGCGTAAATAATGCGTCTTCTGTGAAGAAAACATATTTATAAAAATATAATATGCTAGGAGATCTCTTATTTATATCACTGTGTTAGATAATAATCTGTCTTTTCTTTTTATTTTATACACTCTTAAGTAAGGGAGGGTGAACTGGGAACCAGTGATGTATTCAGTGTCTGAAAGTCCATCAAGCAACACAGAAATCCCACATTGAAATTTTACGTCTTTTTCCTAAAACATCTGAATAAAGGTGCTTGATAAGGCTCTGTGTATATGTAGGAGTGTATTTTCAAACATTTGTTTCTGGAAAGTTGGTTGGAGACATGGGAAGCTTGGTTGCAGACACAACTATTCATATTGCTAATGCAGAGAATATTGCAGATTCATGAGCAAAGCCTGGAGCAAAACAGTTAATAATATCGTGTAAACATTTTCCATACAGAGGTCACATATGACTGACACACAGCACTACCAATTTGATAAAACACTTTTGTAGACTAAAACAACATCAGCCAGGCTGTCACTCATTTGAGCCTTAGCCTCAAGGCTTATTTAAGATATAGAAAGGAAAACGAAGTGTGTTTTACTGATACTCTATCCTGTTTCTCTTCCACTGGTGCTGGAAGGACCAGTAGGAGTTCAGTACATGTTGGAGGAAATTGTGGTACCTATTGGTGAATGACACTGCTATTTGTACTCTGTGCCCTACATGACCCAATCAATTCTTTGTTGCAATAAACACCACTGCCTGACTAAAGAATTTAACCTCAGAAATACTGAACCCAAAACAAATGTCATTTGACCTAGATTGGATTTTTTGGTTTGTCCATTCATTAAAATTGTTCATAAAGTTCCATTTCCTGAGGCAAACCAAGGGCAATAGAAGCAGAAATACTTCTTAACTAAACATAATCCTCAGTGTTCTTATATTGAAACATCAGCTACTGCCATACATCTTAATTACACTGCTCTACTCAAACATTCTAATTAACAGTTCTGACCAGGAATTCATAAATATCAAACCTTACTAAAAAAGCCTACCTATGTGGTGCTATTGCAGTTGGCTATCTGGGTGAAGAACTTCCTTGCTGTATCTGTTACAATCAGCTTCTCAGGATGGCAGGATGCTTTTGTTCATTCAACATTGTATCTAAGATAAAAACAAAATATTACTAAGATTGAGCTAGGCAGAGATTAAAACAAGGGTATTTTTCTCAGTTCTTGCTTATGTAGGTATCTAGAATGGTTTGGGAATCCTCACCTTGATAATCAGCTTGCAGACTAGTTGTGTAACCTACCTCAGTGAAGGAAGCCACAGCGCTGGCTGACTGCTCTGTGAGCAAAATAAATATTTTGCCAACCTACTCCAGCAGTCTGAGGGACTGTAAGCCCCAAAAAGAAATGCAGATATGTTTGGGCAGGCCAGAAGGGTGGTAAAACCTTCCCAGGGCAGATAACAGCATATAATGAAAAACATCAGAAAATTACAGATCTGGTCATACCCTTAAAGTTCAAGTCAAGTAGTGACAATACCTCCCTGGACCTAATTTTAGAATAACAGTAGGCAGCCAGGCAAGGCATATGGACAAGGGCTTTCTGTACTGACACCGCTAAGAAGGAAGCAATGAAGAAGACTGCACCAGAAGAATGTAAACTTTGTAAGGTTGCTGTAAGGTAAGTCAACTCCCTCTTCAGATGTACCGTCAGCAATATTTGTGTCATGCCCTACCAGTGGAGGGAATCCCATCATGGGACTGAAAGAAATGTGCTGAACCTATGACAATTAGTGAAAATATTAGATTACATTGGTGCAGATGAGGTAGTCTTCTACTAGCTACTTCCCATAACTGATATGTACAAAGATCTTGCTGCTTACTGAAAACTCCTAGAGAAAGTGTTATTGTATTATCCATCAGAAGGCCATTTATTCCAAAGACAGTGTTTTAGTGTATGTTTCAATCTGTGCTAGTTGCCTTATCATCTGTTGCATTAAACCCTGAAGACTCATAATTTATTCAATGAAAATTAAGAGCAAGGAGCAAGAGGGCTCCATTGTAGGGATCACTGGTTCTCAGAGAGAAATATCATTAAAAAGTCTTGAGAATTGAGAAAACTGGTGCTGGGGTGTTTTGAAAAAGATAAGTACATTTTTTGATGATGCCAGTTCCTGAAAGTTAAAGGCTAGCTACACAACCTTTCTTTGCAGTCATAATATTTTATATCAGCACACACAGTGTGTCAGTGCTATGGTAGCTCTGATGGCCCAAGGATATTAGTATGGAGGGTCTTATGTACATAAAACGTTGTCTTCATTTTCCATCATTTGATAATGCTGGAGATATACATTATGAAAAACACAATTCCATTTCTTCAACATTAGCTTCCTTGGAATTTGTGTTTGAAGAGTCTCAGGTAAAAAAATAAAAAGAAGGAGGTCTTTTTTGCCAACATCATCACTGTTATTAACACTGTCATTAGCTCTGGGTTGTTAGTTGATTTTGATCTTAGGGGTCAATCCAAATGAGAGGCATCAGTTCACTTTGGATCAGAACTTGGCATTGTTGTGAAGATTTGTCATGAAAATGGATTAGCCTTCACTTTAATCTTTGGCATGCATGATGAAATTATATTTTTGTAGCACAAACAGAAATGCAATTTTGAGTGGGGGCTTTCTTATAAAAAACAGTGATAGCATGTCTGGTTGGTTTGAGGTCTCCCAAGCAGAAGACAGAGAGAGGCATTGGCTACCTGGAGGAATGGTGTAGGCAATAGGGAAAAGGGTGGTAGCTTCAAGAGTGGCCCTGGATATGTGCAGAAGGAACAAGCTGAACAAAAAAGGCTGCTGCTGTGGGTGTGAACCACAGCTGCCTTTCTGTCTTCTTTATTATCACTCCCATCTCAACCTCAAGGCCTGATATTTCGGCAGTTTAAAATTAGTAACATTTTCCCTTGTCAGTGGACTCAAATCTCAAAGAAGGATGTTTGGATGAAGAGGACAGAGATTGCTTCTGGCTTATAGTAAGAAATCAGGAACTCTCATAAACTATCAGTAATAAAAGGATGGCAAAACAGCAAAACTCAAGTGTAGTTTGAAAGAATAAAAAGCCTTTCAATTCCTTAGCTTGTAATATTATAGTATACTATGGTTATATCACAATTATTTAAAATGTTAGAAATATATGTAATTATACTGTACAAAGGTGTACTAATGAATATATATTCTTTCTAAAAATAAAACAAATCAACAAAAAAACACAAACCAAAACAAAAACTTACAATATTTTTAAGGTTGAGTTATATTTTTTTTGGAAAAAAAATTAAAAAATATTTTTTAAAAATTTTCAAAAAAAATAATTTTATTTGAAAAAAAATGGTTTACTTATACTCATGTAAATAATGAAGTTCTACAATAGTTTTACAGAAGAATAAACCTGTAAACAGATAGCAGTTCAAATTTAAATGAAACAACAGTCTAAGGCAGTGATGAAACTAGATACAGTACAATTTTTTGTTTGTTGTTGTTGTTAATCAGAAAACATCTCCACTTCACACAGTCATTCGGAATCAGAGAGTGGGTCTCTGAGGAGCAATTGAAGTCAAGTACGCTTCACTAAGGGTAATTAAGAGCATGCAAGCTGTAGTACACTGTTGCAATGAAACAGGATGAAGCAAGATGAGGTAACTCATTACATTACTTTGAGAAAGAGTCCACTTTCTTTTAATGCTGATGTAAATCTGCAGTAGCTTAAATTGCTTTAATGTAGTCCCTCATGTTAGGCAATAGTAGAGAACAAAACCTAGGCCATTGCCCTTTATCAGAATTCACATCTCATGGATGTTACTCTAAATGCTCATTTTCAAAACTACTAATATAACAATAAGCAGTAACTGCCTGCATACAAAATGTTTTTCTGCATGTGATTATTCCATATAATTATTTTTCAACGTGTAAGTGAAAGCTACAACCCACAGAAAGAAGGTTTCTTCTAGCCACCTATTTACATTTGTTATTAAACATCTCCCAGTGCTAGACAACTATTTATTTCTGAGAAAACCCAAGGTCCATATCCAATGGAAATATGTTTGTGAACAGACCACATGGAACAGGATAAACATTTAATTATGTCATTTTGAAACTGCAAGAGGATCAGCTAAGCTGTAATTTGTCATGTTATTCTGGTTTTGAATACTTCACAGTAGACTGATTGTATAAATTCATGCTGGTTCTCATGTTAAAGGCATTTTTGCTTTTGAGTAATACAGGACAAAAAAAAAAAGGTTTTCTTTCTAGAAACTGAAGAATGGGAACCAACACTTTACAAAACACTGCAGGTGACTCTTCTGTGAACTAGTATTGCTTGCTAAAAGACTTAAGTATTTCCATCTGCCTTCAGAAGTTATCCTAGGAATTTTTTATAGGAGATTGAAACGGAAATGATAGAACTGTTTGCTAAGGAACACATAACCTGTAATTGATTTTACTCCCCTTAGTCTGAATAATACTTTCCTTTATCTAAAATGCATGAGCACATTTACATCTGTGGTTCATTTTGGCACAAAGCTACATTAAAGCTTCTCTCTGAAAAGAAGCTGATTTCTGCCCACATTGTTTACTGTCTTCTCATCCTTCTTCAAATATTAAATCAGTACCACAACCAATTTCAAACTATTAAGTCATAGACCTTAGCATTCTTGATGGATTGTTAGGTCATAATGCTCAAAGTGACACACAAAACCAGAAAAAACAAATAGACATGATAAGTAAGTGTGCTGCAATATATTTATGCATATATGCTGGTGGAAAATGTGCTCAGTTATCAACTTTCTTTATGCTTTTTGAAGTCTGTAATCATGGATGACATATGTGAAATCAAAGAAAGCTCTAAATAAGACTGTTATTTAGATCATATGCATTAGTTTTCTGGAACTGTTGTAACATTGTTGGAATAATTACTGATCTAACATTTTTTTAAAGTTTCACATTCGGCACTCAAAAGACTTGCCTTCTCTATAATGCAGAAATGATTTTTGACTAAAGGAAATCTCCTAGCGATTTTGTGTACTGTTCTTGAGTCCCCAGCCCACACCCTACCAAAAAAAAAGATGCAATGAAGGTCATTTGTCAAAAGAAGACTAATGTTTCTGGGTTTCCTGTACTCTTACTCTATCCTTCTGTCTTTGCAGATTTTGGTTCATAAATGTTGAGGTCATACACACGCAGAAGATGATTTGGGTTACACTATCAAAACAATGAAAAATTAATACAAGTCAATGAAAAAAAACCAAACACCAAAACCAAACAAAAAACAACAAAAAACCACCCACCACCCCTCCCAAAAAAAAAAGACAAAACCAAGCCAAGAACAAAAAAAACCACCACAAAACCCAAAGACATCATCTCTATCCTAAAGTTCTTAATAAAACATTATCTGTCTTGACTGAATGGCTCAGTTCAGAGCTGTGAATGCACAGACAATCAGAGAGCAGTGGGTCCAACACATGTGAGAGATCCATCTGCAGCGTGCACGGGAGTATTGGATCTCACAGAAAAATCAGGTTGTTTGTGTTGGTGCTGGCAAAGACCAGGGAGATTCATTATTTTTGGGGAACAGATCTCCAACTGAAGTGAGAGCAGAAAACATTTCAGAACAAATTTGTGCAATGGATAGTAAAAAAGCACAAGGACCATCTTTCTTTTTAAATAAGTAAATGTAGTAAAAGCATTGCACTGTCATTTGCAGTGCATAATTCAGAGGAGGTTCAAAAATATTTAAAAACTACAAAAATATGCCTCTAAGTGTGAGAGACTTTAAGACCACAGATTCTTAAACCTAACAAAAAGAAGACTGAGAGGAGAAATGATTACACAGTATAATTCTATGTGGGAAAATTACTAATACAGGTATTAAGTATCTTTTCAAACCAACAGTGAAAAGCCAAAGAAGAAGTAGAGGCTGAAAGTCAAAGCCTGACATATTCACATTATTAAATAGGCAGAATATTTTAATGGGGAGGATAGTTCACCTCTGAAACATGATGACAGAGGAAGTAGTTGATTATCCATCTCTCATGGTCTTCAAATCAACCATCCTGCACCAAAACACAAAGGAACTACAGCTTCTTAATGAAGCAATTATAAAGAAAATGCTAACAGGAACAAAACAGGCTTCTTCTTGTAATCTCACTCTGGGAAATGACTGGAGTACTGCAGGTGAAAATCTAACATGCACAAACACAGAATCAGTTTTTAGCAGTCTCCTTAAAGGGGAAATTTTGCAAGGCTGTAGACAAATTAAACTAAGTCTTAATTATGAACAGTAGTTCTAGCTCATTCTTTTCAAACAACCCTTGGGTTTTACTGGCTTCTGTATAGAAGGTCAGGCAGAAAGAATTTCCACAGCCCAGAGTACCAAGCAAAATTTTTGACAGCATCTAGTCATCATGAAAGTGGTTGCTTTCAAATACACACAAAGCTACTGTAGCCTCATAGCCATATTAATACATATTTCTAACAGTCTTGATTAAAATTTCAAATAAAAATTAAGATATGAGATTCAGAAAAATGTATTTTATTTTTCATGAGGACACTAACATTTTCAAACCGCAAGGTAACTTTAAGATAATTATCTAGTGTATCTATCTGCTTAAACCAGAAACAATCTGAAATATAATGCAATTATAGGGACTGAGTAGGTATTTTTAAACAGTGAATATATATCAAGTTCTGAGAGCTTCCAAGTTTTTGAAAACTTTTTTCCAAATTCTTTCGTCAGTGTAGTACTCATGGTAAAGTGCACTGTAGCCATCAGCTATAAAATACACAGATGGTTCTGTATCAAAGCCAGACATAACCTCGTGCATACAACAATGTGCACTCATACACATGGATTGGATGCAAGTAACAGAGTTGGGCTTCATGTCTGCAAATTACATTTTTTCTCCACCCGCCCTCCCCCCAAAAAATTCAACTGTTGTAATGTAAGCCTTATTAGATTTTCTACTTATTATTAACCTGGAGGCCCTCCACCCTCCTCCCTACTCTCTTTCTTATTCGTTTTTATACTTCTGACCCGATGCAATCTGCCTGCAGGGGCAAATACAGTTATCTCCTTCTAAATTAAAATTGTAACTCATTTGGTACAGTTTACACAAGGCCTCAGCTTTGACACATGCAATTACTATGAACATAGGAGGAACATGATTGCTGAGAGCCACCAGAAATAGAGTTTAATCAGAAAACATGAAGTTGTTCCAACAGATTTATAATTTCGCCACTTGCTATTCTTTTATGTTCTTGAGTGTTCAGATAATTAGATACACCATTTTTTTTCTTCCCAAGAGGCCAGGGAAAGCAAAATTCCTACTTTTACATTAACAAGATGAAATTATAATACAAACAATCCATAACATTTTTGTCGCAATGACAAATTCATACATTAATTTTAGTATTACAAAATGTTACAAATAATTTGTTCTGCAGTATCGATGTGTGTCTCATAATGTAGAGTGAAGTGAATTAATTACCCATTCAGACGGATCACCCAGTCTGCCAGCTTTTACTCACATAAGGACCCCTAGATAGCTCACCTCACCTATCTTAAAAGGCAGCTTTTTAAAATAGAACCTTAGAAGAGTAAGGTTCATGTTTTGTGCCGCTGTTAGTGATCCTCTGGTGTAGTGGATCAGACAGCAGAACTGTGAAAAAATGGAGACTTTACAAAGACAGATTCATAGCCCTGCCTGAACTCTCTGCCTCAAGCTCATCTCTGGAAAAGGAATTTTAAGTGTATTTGATCAAGTTCAGTGAAACATAGAGGTGAATCAACAAAGAGACATCACTCACTGTAATTAGAAAGGAAGATGCAGACTTCAACTGCATGCTGCCTTGCATGATGGCACTACATTCTTCTGAGGAAAGCAGTGTTCATGACTCAATTGCTTTTACAAATGAAAGCATCTGAACAGTACATGTAAATGAATAGACATGCAACACTGCAGGGTTTTGCAGTCTTTTTACTGGACTTTGAATGCATTCATTTTAATTATACTTTAATATCAAGTTTTCCAGGCTGATGGATGGGCCTCTGGGAGGACTGTGGGTCAAATAAGGAGTGAGGATACAGAAAAGCGTTACAGAAAATACTTTGGGTAAAGAAAATACATGACTGGTGATGTGCTCTGTAGTACAAATGTGATCCTGGAGCTCTGACTGCTTTTTCAAGAGGCCACCTGCTTTCTATTTCTTCTTTTATGTTAGCCATTAATTTTGCTGCCACAGGCACAATTCATACTTACAAGGTTGGAGGCTCAGACAGGAGCAGCTGCTGTTTCAAATGGCACTACTCCATTCCCAAGACAGCCAACTCAGCTGCAACAACATCAGTGACCTGGATACACCAAAGTCACCAAAAGAGAAGACTTTCCCATCCTTAACATACCCTTTTCTGCTGTGGACATAACAGCAAGACAAATCCATAAGGCTGGAAGGAAAAAAATTGCAAGACAATGTTGTGGAAAGAAAGAGTCTGGAAGAGCAAAAAAGCAAAGAAAAAAAGAAAGAAAAACAGATTATGTAAATACTGGCACTGAGGTTGCCAATCTGTTTCAAGCAAACTGCTTGGTCTAGCAGCTTTTCTTGGTTAGTAAAATCCTAATTAACAAATTTATAAAGGGAGGGCAAAATAGATACATGTAATACCATCGTGTTTGTTTAAGTCTGGTATGGCTGAGTCCAGGTCCAAAGACAGATCTATGTTATTTGGCCCCAGGAACATGCCCTGAGCCATTGAGATACACTCGTCAGACTCTGCGATAGGAAGGCAAAGCACCTGCAAAGCCATCTCAGGTCTTAGAGAGTTTATAAGCTGAGCCAAGACTCTGGGCAACTTGTGATTTTTTTGGTTTCTTTCAAGCCCATTTGGTTTCATCTCAGCTCATTCTGGGAAAATCCATCTCAGAGATCCCTGGACCACATTTCCAGACCTGGAAATGCAGATAGTGCAGCTCAAAGCAGCCTGACACTATCACAGGAGCAGCTCTTGAATTGCATCGATGCTGGTACAAGTGTACCAGGAGCCTGCAGCCAGGAGCAGGGTCAAAGAGGTGAAGGAGAGAAAAGGACCACTGTGGCCCCGAGCAGTCTGCCTTATGTCACAGTGGAAACACCTCCTGAATCAGCTGAAATTTCATCATGCCCCTCTCATCAGGGAGAGTTAGAGCCTGGGAGCAGCACTCCAGTAACATATGGGGATAGCAAGGCTCACAGGGAGCGATTTTGCAATATCCTGAATAGAAAAGGGACTGACTGTTCTCTGTCTTGTCCAGTACAAGCAGCAAAAGCCATCAAATCAGTTTAGTAGCACCCACGTTCAAAACAAACAAAAGGAAGCAGCTCACTACACAGCAGAGAGGGGAGCCAAAAAACTCCTCACCCAAGAGACTGCAACTGTGAGAAGTCCAGTGGGGCTTAACCATTTGAGCTCTTCAAGGCTGCAGAAGCACTTAAAAGATCCTGAGTGTTGTAAAAAAGACCATAACAGACTCAAGAAATGGCCTCTTCAGCCAGGAAAGTTTTAAAAGAGAAGTATTTCATAGATTTGCTTTTATTGTTCCCAAGCTGTCTGCTTTTGGACACTGTTGGAAACAGGATAATGGATTAATTGGTCCATGACCCATACCAGTCCAGCCACTCCTCTGCTCTTTAGACTGTTAAATCCTACCAGCTTCCAGTTAGCAGCAGCTGGGAGACTTCCAGAGCTGCAGCTAAACTGCTGTGTTCAACAGCCACATAATGTATATTTAGGAGTTCTTTCTCATATTCTTCCTCATACATTCATACAGCTCCTTCTGAAGCAGTTAATATACTTATTTATATTTATTTGTCACTCAGTGCAAAATTATTCTTATATAATGTTAGAAAATTCATACCTTAAGAGGTAACTTTGAGAGTTTAATAACAAAAGCTACTACAGATAAAACATAGGAATTGAAAGGATAAACACTTATTTCCACCCATGAATTTCCAGTTCCTATTATGGTCTTCTGTTGTGCTGATTTTTCATTGAATACAGACTCTACATTTGTACCTGATTCTTCTGCATCTTTCGTCTGTACTGCTCTGTCCTTGTTCAGACATTTACAGGCACATAAATTGAATCTAAGGGAGCTGGTTAGGACACCAAGTACTGTAATATGAACATGAAAACACCAAATGTTAAGTGTAGCAGTGGGAAATCCACAGCACTTAAAAAGAAAAGACTATATAAAGGGATATGCTGTATTTTTATGATGGCCATGAAAATTGATAGCAATGGTGGCTAGATAGGAAATGAAGACAAAATAAAAACACTTTTTTAATACATTTGATTTGTGATGCTAGATTTAAATTATTCTCTTGTGTGTGTAAACACAGATAAAAGCAAATGTCTGCACTTCTAGTTACCCTCTAGGAGCAGCTTGAATTATTTGCTGGACCAACACAGGTTTCCACTAGATGGTGCTCCTAGCTTTAGAAAAGCCATAAACGGATTAACTTGCTGCAATGCAAGAAGAGGAACAAGTTGTTTCATGGCCCGGTGAAACAACAAACATGAAGCGGCTTCTTGCCGATCTCAATCCATCTCCCCAGATCTCCAGGTGGCAGTAATTATGCTATTTCCTCAGGTCTTCTAAGAACTCACAAGCATAAAATTTTCAATCTTGTTCTCCTTTTCCTACAACTCCTCCCAGTAACCATCAGCTCCTGCCCATACCCATAGCTATGATCAGGCAGCGAGCCTTAGCCAAGCTGTGTGAGTGCCCACTGCTTGCAACTGAGAGGCGCAAGCCCCGTGAGCTCATGCTCCAGCCTTCCCACAGTAGAGACTCGCCTTCCTGCCTCATGCTTTTCTTCAGCAGCAGAATTTCACACAGCCTTGTAAGATGTCTCTGAGAGGTCTTCTGCAAAGCAGGCTCTCTGAAAGCCGCTATAAGAAAAAATACGTATATCCATATATTGTGCAGCTCCTTTATCTGGTCATCTTCATTTTTGCTGCAATTCTTCTTACCTCCTCCACTGGTGCCATAAGTTGTTACCAACTTCTTCATTTTTGACAAGTAAACAAAAAAACTCCACACCTTCCCTGAATATTGTTCCACACAGACACTCACTCCTGCTATCTGTCCCAGTATGAGCTAAATAGAACTATTTTTCTATTTAGTGATTTTCCTTTTCAGCTAAGTCTCTTCTAAGGGGCTGTAACTGCTGAAACTAATGGCACGTTTTTCCAGACAGTGTTCACTTCTAGAAGTGATAGTACTTGCATGTTATGTAAGCATGGCAAGGCCACTGTCACACCATGGGTGTTGTATTCACACCTGCGGGGAGGAGTGGACCCAAAACTGTCCAACTAGATATTCCATCCCATGTACATCATACTCAGTATAAAGCTGAGGGATCACAAGGGTCTCACCCTCTTGCCCTCTCTCTTTCTTTTCTTCTTCTGCAATGGCCGAAGTCTGAGCAGAACCCTGCTGGTTTGTCTGCCTCCGATCCTGATCCTTGTGTTCCTGTATCCAGCTCCTGCATCCTGCTCCCACCTGCTGCTGGGTCCAGTCTGGGACTTTTCCAGTGCCCTGCTCCACAGAGCCTCTGGTGATGTAATCATCATTGGGGGAGTGCAGTGGAGGGGATTTTATATTGGTTTTTTATACATATTTGTATATATTTGTATATATTTAATTATTCTTCCTATTTACATTATTATGCTGTAGTATTAGTATTAGTGTTTCATTAGATCTGTTAGTTTTCTTTTCCAACCTGTAAGCCTCTCTTCCTTATTCTCTTTCTCTTCTCCTTCTGAGAGACACTCTAGAGAGCACGTATCCAGCATTTAGTGGCCAGCCCAGCCCTAAACCACGACACTATCCCATTGGCAGACATTGTAGTCTAGATTGAACCCCAAAAGATACATTAATTTCTTTGAAATACTGTGCAACGCTTGCTGATTCCTTCCCCTACTCCTTTCCATCTGAGCAGCTCTTTCATTAGTCAACCTGGTACCAGCAACATACATAAGAAGAATAGTGAAATACTGGAGACATTTCAGAGATGAGCTGCAAAAATGACTGAAGATAGGAAAAAGTATCTCCCAGTGAGAGTTTCAGAGTTCAAACCTGACCACTTTAAAAGTGCTGAAGCACCATCAAGTTCCAAGATGGGCAAAGAAATGTAAGAATTAGTACAGAACAAAAAGATAAGGACATAGTTAAGTCCAACATATGATCTGTGTGCAGCGGAGTTGATTCACATGCATATGGGGATACCACGCGCTCACTGGGTGTATGAAGAGCAACTGCGGACAGCTCCTGGGAACATCGTGCTTGCCAGGCCAGTGCAGAGCAAGCAGACACTGCAAACAGATGCGGCGGTCACTGAAAGCACCAGAGTTACCACATGTTGTCTACAGCCACTGCACACAAGTGCCACAATCGTACTGAGGCTTTCCAGACACACACATGCCTGGTCCTAGCTGCCGTACAACTTAGGTGGTGCAATTAACTGAAGGGCTGATGGCATATATCTGTGAGGTCGCAGGAGCTAAAACTGAGCAAACATCTCTATATGAAGTCTTCCCAAAGAGCCTTTTTTTTGCAAGAACTATCTGTCTTCGGCTAAAAACAGCTACCACTGATTGGTGGAACAGACCAATAGCTGGCAGTGCTAGCAAAGTTTCTATCTTAAAAGTGTGCTGCTATGAATCCCTAAAGTGAGATTTCTCTTCAGGGTGTAAAATTTCCCTCCGACACCCGGAAGATCAACATTTACAGTTGCTGTAACCAGAGCACTGTTGAGAAATCAGCTGTTGTGGCAGTAGTACATACTGCCATCATGAAGGGTCAGTACCCAGTGTTGCAATGCATCTGGAAATACCACAAACTCATGTGAGTTGCTGGTGGGATTCATATACCAAATACACTGAGTTTATTCATAGAAAGAACACTTCTGTGTTGTTTGTCAGAGTTACAGAAAAGTCTGTAGTTACAGTAAGACTTAATAGGAAAAGGCAGTTTGTTTTCTTCTCTAGGTCGCAAATCCCTTAAATAATTACTTTGCTAGAAGAGAGGAATGGCTGAACTTGGCCCTAGGCTGACTGACAGTGAAATTTGCACTGACAGACAAATTAAGAACTCCGAGGTTGAGGCTGACAGATCCCTTTAGCTTGTTCTGGGTGAGCAAGGCATATAGAATAAAGGGACAGACAGAGCTGCTAGAAGTTTCAACTGCAGATGTCCTTTCTATGAAACACTGAGACTGATGGTGGTAGCCCACTTTGTTCTACCACTTCAAGCCTTGACTCTGTTCTGCAGATTGCATGTCTGTGCACCTAGTGAAACACTGTCCTTAATGGGAAGCATCATGAACATCAAGCACTTAGAACATTGCCCAAAATAAAAATATCTACACTGCCTCTCTCAGATTTATGGCCCTCACTACTCAGTATCTCCTCCTCTGCCTGCCTTTTCCTCTGCCCCATGCCCCAGCACTATCTCATAGAGCACCTAGTAGAGGAAGGGACAGGTGGAAGCAGTGGTCAGAGTGGTCCTGATGTCCTCTCAAGCCCTTTTCCCTTGCCGCCACAGTCAGGCTGCATTCTCCTGTCCCACAGAACAGAAAAGGTGTTGAAGCTGCTGTTGCCACCATGTGTTTCTGATTGCAGAGATGGCAGTCAAACATCTTTCATTGCACCAAACAGAGGAGGTCTTATGCTCAGGAATTTGAGATGGCATTGGTCTCTATTCCACATCAGAAGCCCTTGATCTCACTCCATTAGCTCCAAAGTCATCTGGCTGTCTGATGTGTCCTGTTCCACCAGGCAGGATTGGCTCATCCTGATCTGAAGACCCTGTGATGGAAACATGGTGCAACCTTATTGTGCCTTCCAGAACTTGAGGGCCCTCTCAAGGCCCAGGCAGTTCTCCTTCCCTGCCTACTAGGTCATTATAAAAAGATCTGCAACCTCTTCATTGACTGCTACCGGCTAATCAGAATTGCTTGAAATCAATCAAAGAAGGATAGATACACACTGGCGCTACATTTTCTGGCATTTCCTCCTTTCACATGCAGATGTAAAATTCAGCTTCTTCCTTCATTGCCCCAGAATGACCCAGCCCCAACTTAAGTGATAGTGGGTAAAAAACCATTCAGATACAGCTGTCTGACTGGGCTAACTATACTACACTCTGCCTGGAAAACACACAGGAACAAGGAGATACACCAAGAAATACCAAGAATTTCAAAACTTACCGAACTTGGTGCAACAAACATCAAAATCTGTCCATCCTACCAACAGATTTGTGTGTGTAAAAAAAAATCAGCCTTCAAAGAAAAAAGTTTGAAACCAAAAGCTGCACACTCCATGACTTATTAAATGTGGCAGAATATAAAAACTGGCTAACAAAATATATCAATAAAAGAAATGCCTATTGTATAATTTGTCAGTTCATCTTTATTGCAAAATCCAGTGACGCTAATACTCTCCTGGTTCTTTTCTATTCTTTTCTTCTGAAAAAGAGCAACATGCAAGCATAACAGTGATTTGAGGGAGTCAGTCACAAAAGTCCACAAGATACCATGTGTTAATGGACCTGCATCTTTTACAGAGGGATATAAAACTACAGATTTTCTATGTGGTCTGTGGCAACAAATTACCTGTAATTAACCAGTTCCTACATGGCAAATGTCATGAGACCAAGAGCTGAAAGTATGGTGTATGCATGTGTGTGCACAAAAATATATAAAAATTGTTATTATATATTATATTTTATTACTATTATGCAGTTGCAAAGCTTCAGCTTAACTGGGATACTACCAAGCTATATTTCTTGCAAGTTGGAGAATAAGATGATGATTAGAAATTTGGTGTTCACCAAAAGGGAGATATGATGGTGAGCTGAGGGTATTCCTCGCATGGTGCGTATTCTGGCATGGTTCATTTTTGGAAAAGCAGCATAGAAGATTCTCTTCATTATGCCAGATGTCAGAATGCAGCAAGTCAATGGTACAAAAGAGGCAAAGTTATGGGAATAAAGTTCTCCCATGCTTTCTGAAGAATACCAATGAGAAGGTAAAAAAGAGCAGAAAAAATTGCTTTCCACCATAGTAGCAGTTCATCTGAAGAAAGATCTGTCTTCAGAAAAACTGCCTTTTAAGTTATTGTCATTCCCTGACTTCACAAACTCTTCATGTGATAACAGCCTCACTGATGCTGCTGGTACAGAGCTTGAGTATTTTAAGGCAGTTGAGCGCTGAAATACATTTCAACTTGCCTACCTCTCAGATTTTGCTTTTTCTCTCTGATGCTGACTGTGACCGTTGCCTGAGTTCCTGGCTGCTGCTAGATATCCTGCTCAGTTCATTAGTTTAACTTTCTAGGCAAAGAAGTCAAGTCCACCACTTCCCGAGCTATGGCCATTCAAGCAGAACATCACCTGACCAGCCAAGTTGATCTCTATAACTTCTGCCCCAAATCTCAAATAGCAAATTTTGCCTTAATTTCTAGTTCTATTAAGAAAGACTTCAAACCTTTACTCAAAATCTCTAGTGAGAGACACTTAAGCATCTGAAAGGAAGTCTTTGAATGTTTAATTATTTTCTTTTCACAAGCCTTTCACCAAATCACCTCTTCTACAACTTAATTTGAATCTAGATGCTTTTAGTTTCTACTTGTAGTCATAGAATCTTGTTATGGTATTGTTTTTTGCAGGATTAGAGTAATCTACTATTAGAAATCTCCTTAAATGTATGTAATTATGACTCCCACAGAGTACATCAGACTCCAAATTTCTCACCAGCTGTTTTTTTTTTCCCAGGTTGTGGAATATTCTTTTGTTTTCTGGCTGAAACCTTGCTTATTGACTACTGTCATTTAGGAATGGAGGATGTGATACTCTGATAGCAATCTCTCTCATGTCACAAGCAAAGGACTGCTGAGGTAGACACATGCTCAGTCCAAACAGGAGAGCCATGTAATTGCATGACTATAACATGAGTAGGAGCCTGAATGTTGTGTTGGGAGCATCAATTAATGCTCAGCTAATGATCCCCTTGCCCTTTTAATAAATTCATTATCTCTGAATGTTGTTTCCCTTCGCCCTGGCTCACTGTGACATGAACCAAAGAGCAACAGCACGGGAATTAAAGGATATAGGCAGGGCTGCTCCACTGAGGGGCTGCAACTGCCATGCAGGCATGAAACTAAGGCTGCTTCCCGGGTACAGCATGTGAGCAGCTCTGTTATCACCAGCAACATGCAGGGGCAATAATCTCCCCTGCTCCTGTCGCAAATCCTCTGCTGGCTGACCTGTGATTACTGGTGGCTGTGGGTGGAGCTGTGTGAAGTCACTCAGATGAGCTTAAACCTTGTGTAAGACATTGTGTTTAACAGGGCCTGTTCAGTGGGCCAGCGTATCTCTGTGACCATTCTTCTCTGACACTGAGTAGATTTTCTGAGATCTATTTGTCCTTGTCAAAGCTTTGGGAAAACAATTGAATCCAGCCAGCAACCGCACACTGTGAATGAAACAAGAGTCAGTAGCAGGGAGCTCCTGCTAACCAGTAATTGCATACCTTGTGCCATCTTTTTCTACCTTACACAACTGACATCAAAAATGAATTACCTTTTGGCAAGATCCAATGAAAAAGTATTAAAATCTGAGTACAAGATCAGTATAGAAAAGGGTTATGCAATTTATAACTGAATTATTCCAAGTAATTATTATTACTTGATAGGGTTTTAAACTTTCACATTAAATTGATGCATTCAGTTTTACCATCCTTATTGAATGTCATCATGGCTCACTGCTGTGAAATATTTCCTTTGAAACATTACTAGAATAAAATATTGTATTCAAAGTGTTGTCTTTTTATTGGCTAGATGATCTTGAATTTAAGAAAGGCTGTAGAAAAGTTAGGTACAATTAGTCATATTAATTAACCACTCCATTCTCCAGTGCCTAGAAATTATTAATAGCATGAAGAACAGCCAAATGATACTCTGCTCAAACAAGAGCCTATCTAAACTGTTGTATCATGTTAATGAGAGATAAAATGCCCTGCGTCCACAAACAGATGGTGTTAGCCCACATTAATAAATTCACTGGACAACTTAATATGCTTAGATTTAGATGCGTTATTCCACTTGATGACGCAGTCAATGACGCATCCTGAAGCAATGTATCTGTATTTGGCAGTTCTTTATCATCTTATTTGGTTCTACTGGCTACTCCATCTGCTCTGCCTGTGCCCTGTCCTGCCTCTGGGTTAACCCTGACTGGCAGACATACAGGTGCAGCCCTTTGTGGTTCTTGTTTGTGGAAGTCAAATGCAATTGGGATAAACCACTTACTTTTGCACAGCCATATTTTGTATTTTCACACTATCCCTGGATTTTACTGACCCCTGGGAAGACCTGTGCATCCATCTGCAGTTGGAGAGCAGTCAGTGTATCCCTGCTCTCCCCACAAGCACACACACACACAGAGTCTCACACACTTTATCTCCCTCTTCTCCCAGCAGAGTGGGGAGGGGTACACAGGTATGAAAGATGTTGCTGCCTGTTTCTGCCTTGCCCTGTCTCATTTGAAGGCTGCAGCTGCCCGGGAGATCTCATGGGCAGGGGCAGGAGCTGGGCATAAAGCCACGAGCACCACTGTCAGTCCCATATGGTCTTTTCGCTACAGGCTATGATTTTGCCTCCCTATAAACTGCCTCCCAAGACAGCAGATTGAATCTGGACATTCTTGCCCAGGGATCTTTTGGCAGCTCATTCTATTTGCACTTTCAAAAGCATAAAATGCTTGTATGTTATGGCTTACGTATTTAGCCAGTGTTACTAGCTTATAGTAAATAAATACTCAAAACATATTAAATAGTAGACTTTACTACTTCAGAGAAATTAAAAGAAGCGTTTCATGTGATTGGAAAGTGGTATTAGATGTGATTAGATCATGGTATTAATTTCATGAAGGTTGCTTCTCGTGAATTCATTTATATTAATTTGATCCACCTTATCAGCAATCTCCTTGATTATTTTGTGATATAAATCATACACACAGCTTCCTAAAATAAATCTTTTGGATACTACTTTACTCATCTTCTGAATAATGTTAATTTAGTGCTCTTTAAATAAAGGTTGCCTAATACAAAACCTCTGTAAATCCATACAGTAACTTAGAAATAAGAAATCATAGGAAGTGGGTAGAAGAGAACATGTGCAAACACAAAGTTCAAATGTGTTGGAATTCAAAAGGTATTTTCTTAAGATATTGTAATATTTGCACAAAGATACAAGTGTGGAGTCTGCAGAAAGCTTAAGATGTTCTTATCTACTTTATATCATGTGATCTGGAAGATGGAAAATGTTGACTTAATAGTATTTCAACTTGCAGAAATTACCATGACAGTCATATAGAGCTTTAGTTGCTGTAGATATGGGAACAGGTTTTAAATATGAGCAGAGAAAAATTGGTTCTTTTGAGCATAAGTACATCTGTAGAATTTGATGAACGTGCATATGCCACTTGCAAACCACAGATGTACCTGAAAAGCCACAGAAAATAATTCAAAGATTTCATTCTCTACCTTCCAAGAGTATCTTATGACAAGGACGGAGACTGTTTCATTTCCTTAGGATTGCTCTGTCCTGTTGGCACTAGAAACATAAAGTGTTTTTAGCTAAGACATTCAGAGAAAGAAAAGGAAGAAGGCATACGAAAATGAAAAAGAAACGAGTACGTATATAGAGGGCTACAAGCACAGTAAAAGCACTAAAAACATTTGCTACTTTAATTTGTACTTAGTCCACTTTATCTGTGCTCTTTTTTAATCTTCATACACCTTGTGTGTGGAGCCATTTACAAGGATGTGGTTTTTCAAGTAAGAACTGAGAGAAGTTTAGTCTAGACTCGAACCCTCTCTAAGAACCAATACTTTTAAAGGTCAGTGAGATATTACCAGACCACTGTGACCTCTTTCTTCTGAGTTTCAGTCTAAGAAGAGTAAGTGAAAAATAAATACACAAGACAAATTGGAAGACTCTTGATCAAGTGATTAAATATGAGACAGACCTCAAATCCCAGAGCAATATGTTCCACAATCTTGAATCAGCCTTCGAGAGAGCTGAGCAAGGCTCCAGCTGCCCAAAATCTATTCCCATCAACTGGAGAAGGATGGAATCAAGACTCATTGCTCCTTAAGTTGACTCACCCTCATAATGTCAAGTATTTCTAGTGTTATGCAGGGGCAAGATTTGTGCAACAAGTCTGGACTGCTCAGCACCTGGCAAAGACTCCGTGACACCTAACATGTATGCCTGCTCCTTCTCCACTACTAAGAGGCCATTTTCAGGTGAGAACTTATGAGTTGGTTCTCAATTGCTGAAGCCAAGGCTATGTGTGAATTATAACACTGAGAATCCCAAGATGGGAACACACTAAAGTACATATGAAAGAAATGTAGACAATTATTTATTGGAAACCCTGAATTATGTTTCCTAATATAGCAGCCTTCCAGTACCTGAAGAGGTCCTACAGGAAAGCTGAGGAGGGACTTTTTACAAGGGTAGGTAGTGATAGAATGAGGGGAAATGGTTTTAAACTGAAAGAGGGTAGATTTAGACTAGATATTGGGAAGAAATTCTTTACTGTGAGGGTGGTGAGACACTGGCACAGGTTGCCCAGGGAAGCTGTGGATGCCCCCCTCCCGGAGGTGTTCAAAGCCAGGTTGGACAGGGTTTTGAGCAACCTAGTCTGGTGGGAGGTGTCCCTGCCCGTGGCAGGGGGGTTGGACTGGATGATCCTTAAGGTTCCTTCCAATTCAAAGCATTCTGTGACTCTATGATTCTATGATATTTCCTGTATGAAGTCTAATCCCTTTTTTTTTCTGTAGAGAAGTTGTTTTAAGACTGGAGGTGTACCTGAACTATACTTGAATAGGTATCAGCTGATTCTACCAAATAGCCATCAAGGTCAAGGACCATCACAAAAATCAAAGCAAGGACTTTTCCTAGGCAAGAAAACAGTATTTTTTTTAAATAAAGTTCAATGCTGTGGTCAACATATTTGCTTTTTGTGAACATTTATTTGATTTATTTTGGAGAAAACTACTTCAGATTAGCTGTTAAATATTGAATACTCCTTTTCCTACTTCACAGTTCACAGAAGCATATTTCATAATTGATACTTGTATGCTTTTTATACATGAGTTCTTTTATTGGTACAGCTCCCTATAAATCATATAAATGAATGACAGAAAGCACCAATTAGAGCTTTAGTACACCAAGATAGAATGGCACTTATATGCTTGTGCAGTCTCATTTTAATGGTTTCAAGTTCCACAGTTTCCCTGAGGAGATTATTTGAGAGCTTAGTGCAATTTACTCTCATGATAGTCAGCTTCAACATTTCCTTTTCCAATTGTATCATCATACACTTACATCCAACACAATGTATCACACATTTTCTCTTCTTGTGAAGAAAGGTAGATTCCACAAATCCTGCAATAAATTCATCACCTCTTCTTGCGTCCTTACAAGTCCTTATTAGATGAGCAATGTAGCATATGCCAGCCTTTACAGCAACACCATAGTTATGGCTCTTTTGTGATTTGCAGAAAGAAGTAGCAACCAAACCTCAATTCTATAGACGTACTTAACTGCCAAACTAACTCACAAAACAAAACTTATTTTTCAATAACTATGTTATGCTATATATTATAAGTATAAAATACTGCCCTTTTGTGCATGCTTGCAGAGTCTTACCCCCATCTTCTCAGGGTCATATAATAACATTCCAGGAGCGAGTTTCATCCCATGTCTCTGAAAGAATCCAAATAGACTTTCCCGTTCACTGCATAGAAAGCAGTAGCACCATGTAAGTGTGGCTTATGCTGCTCTTCCATGTGGGCTGGTCCCTTCACCTCTCTGTTTATCACATGCAAAACTGGTTTGTTTGCAGAGTCCCAGCCTGCCTTTCCCATTCAAGCCCTGCCATGTGCTTGCCCCTGTTCAGGGCTCATGTTCAGCTGCTTCACTGGGTGAATTTTCTTTCACAAGAAACAGGGTTTAGATCCATCTTTTCACAATTACAGAGATGGGAAAACACATTCCAGCAAATTTAAGAAAGGTAGGCTGGGCATTTTAATATATCTGTCCTAAGTTACAGTGATCACAGCAGAATTTTAAAGAGAACAAATGAGAACCAAAATCCAGGGAAGCACCTATTAAACTCCTAATAGTTCATGTACGTTCATAAAGACTGTAAAACAATCTAGAAGATGGCCATCAAATTACAGCTCGTGGAACATTATTCCTACCCAGCAAATGAGTTCTATAGAACTACAAATTCTTCTGGAAACTCTTTCAGGTGGTACAAATGTGGTAATTAGAAAATAATATACTAAAACCGTGAAGGCAGTAATAAAAGTTAGAATACTGCTTGTCAGCTCAGTAATGCAGAACAGGTGCTCTAATAGCAAAGGGTTAAGTGCTAAAGGAACAGGCAGGTGTCCAATACTTGACTAGATTTTACAATTGTGGAAGATGCTACTGATACCAAAAATTCTAATGCAACTAATAACAATATTAGATAGGTTTTGGAAGCTGGCTTTAGAAAACTAATGAACCACAACTAGCAGAACTAAAGAAGCCTGCTTGCATCTCACAGCTGAACCTGCCCCAATACCCTCATCACCTCCTGTGTCCTACACCTACTGGAGGGAAAAGAGCACATGTGCTGGAGCCTTCTAATAGGCTGCGTGCTGGGTACCTGGTGGCCACCACCTCCTGCCCACTGACCTGACAGGACAGCTCCTACCGACTGGAAAGCCTGGTAAATCCTTGTGGGGAGCTGAGATGAACCCCTTCCTGGCTGTGTTGTAGGTAGGCCCTGTTCGAGGGAGTCTCTGCTTCATTATTCAAGAAATTGGTTGTTTATTATTGAAATCAGCCCTGTATGGATGAACTAATTGCTGTCCTGAAGTCATTGGATAAGGGAGCAAAGGAGAGGGTGGCCAAATCATTGGAATGCAGCTAAAATACTTCAGAGTTTAAGGTTAAAAGGGATCACTGGATCACATACTGTGACCATGGATGGGTCAGTAAGTCTCATTGCTAGTCCCAGACTGGACCAAGGAGCTTTTTCATTATTAAAATGTTATATTTGCATTAAGTTATCTCAGCTCCTGATCACTGATTCTTCTTACACTTTTTTTTCTACTGTTTTAAAAAGCTTCACCATGCAGTACTTCTCCCTTGTGAAGGTATTTGAACACTGCAGTAAAGCCAACTCTTGCTTATGTTTTTGACAAATTAAATTGATGTTGGTTTTTAAATGTATTGTTGTAAGAGTTTTCCTCCAGTTCTGTAGTATTTTGGCACCACCCGATCAGAGCTACACACCTTGTCCTAATATCAGTTTCATTAATAGACACAGTAATTTATTTCCTGTACACTAATCATCATAGTACATCCAACACTCATGCTGGACATATTGCATTTGGACATTATCTACAGTAGTTTGCTTGAAACTGTTTTTAGATGATCTTTTCCAAGACAAAAGCTCTCATTCCAGGGGCATGGCTTGTATTCTTGAAAAACACATACTCATTCAGCTGTAAACGCCTGTTTGAAAGTGTTAGTTTTGCTAAGCAGTCCAGATGACATTGCAGTTGCTTTCACAGTAGTTTACCAGGTAACCATTTAGCACATCCACAGATTTTATTAACAGTGAGTTTATTTTGGGTCTCTGGTACAAATCTTGAAAGACACTGAGCCTGCAGAACCTTGCAGACCTCAGTATTATGAAGATTATTAACCCCTGACAACTTTTCTGAGCTTTGAAAGGCAAAAAAAAAAATAATAATTGTTTAACACAGTAACCATTCAATAGCATTACCCATTAGAAGTATACATGGGACTAACCATAGGACTGAGAGACCACTTTGCAGGTCTAAGATTAGGAACTGTAGAATCATGGCAGTAACTTTTTGTAGTTACTTTTACCAATTTACCTGTAAACCTCAATGAATAAGGCTATCAGAATTGTTCTATAAGACCTGTTTGACGATTGATATTAAGGGTATCTATACATATTTCTTTATCAAACGGTTTATATATATTCTGCTTTGCCTGTGGTTGAGGTTGAACAGTAACAGCCAAGTACTGCACGGGTCACTCTGCTCGATCTTTTGAAAATGGGCAGAACATGAGTGCTTTTTTAATTTTTAAGAACTTCATTTATTTAAAGATCTATTAATCCCCAAACTTAAGATACTTCCTTAGCCAAGTCTGTCAAGATCCCAAGGTGCATATTAGCTAGACTCTTCATTAAAAAAAGTCTAGGTTTGCTTGGAACAGAAGATTCCCCATAGGCTTTGACAAACACCTCTCCACGTCATGCGAGTACATTTCCCTTCTTCCAGGTAGGGCAGAGACGCTCGCTCAGTGCCACCGATCGCCCGTGTCGGTACTGCGATAGTATCCAGGAACCACCTCCACCTCAGAGGGACTCCCCTCATCCTTTCTGGTTTTCAGCTTTTTTTAAAAAATCCCCCTCAGCCGCCTCAAGCCCAGTCGTGTCCCCGCTTCTGGGCCCGCCCCAGATGGCAGTCCCGAGCAGCAGCAGGTCCTCGTCGCCGCCCCGGCCGCTGATGCCCCCGCAGCCGTCCCCCGTGACACCTTCCCTGGTCCTAATCGTGATACGGCGTTGCCGCGGCCAAGGAGCCCCCCGCACTCTTCCCCTCACAGCCCTCCGGGAGGGGCTTGGCGGGTGGGGCCGCTCTCCCAGAATGCCCCGAGGGGAACG
>NW_010178373.1:0-1484 GCF_000695765.1 Mesitornis unicolor | reverse complement strand
TGAGTTTCACCCACAAGCACTCAGTCCTACCTAATTGGAAACAACGAAGCATGAAGCTAAGGTGCTCTGGGAGACAGTCTTGCACTAGACAGGAGATTACTGGTGGACTTCATACTAGCGAGACAGATGTGAATTACACACCTATTTATACTATTTTAATATGTTTCTGTCATGTGCTTACACTTTTGTGGTTACTTTTCTGGCAGAGCAGCTGATTCTGTTGAGCAAGCACACAGGGACACTGGCTCTGTGGGGTCCCACTGTGCCCCACCTTTCTTTCGTGCCCCTAGTCTCCACTCCCATCTTCCATGCGCAAACTCCTCATCTCAACACATGGCTTTACCCGACCCTGTCACTGCTTTCCCCTGTCACAACCTTTAGAGACCTGAATTTTGTGAAACCAGTAGCTAAACACTTTTCTGTGATCCCCTGGACCCTGACAAACTTGCTACTCCACACGTGCTAAGTGGTAGCTCGTGACAGTGGCAGGTCATGACAGTCCTTTATGGACTACATAGGGCACACAGGTGCTAAATATCAGTTTCGTACTCTTGCTGCCCCAGGGCTATGTGTAGAAACACCTAGTGCCTACACCCGTAAATCCTTTGTTGTATCTAGCCTGATGCCTGTCGGACACTGATATTCTTCAGTGCCGCCTTACCTTAGAATCACAGAATCATAGAAAAGACCTCTAAGAACATCAAGTCTGTCAACCTAATACTACCAGGCCCACTAAACCATGGCCTAGAGTGCCACATGTATGCATATTTGAACACCTCCAGGGATGGGGACTCCATCTCTGATAGAGTTTTCAGAAACATAATTAGCAATGTTCCAAATAAGGTAGCACTAATAGAGAAGTCAAGTTCTGATTGTGGAGTTTGCTGTGCCCTGTCAAAAACTACTGGGCATGTTCTCGATTGATTTGAGACAGCCAGCATGGCTTTACTAGGGGCAAGTCCTGCCTGACCAACCTAGTGGCTTTCTACAATGGGGTAACTGCATCAGTAGACAAGGGAAGAGCTATGGACATCATCTATCTGGATTTCTGCAGGGCCTTTGATACGGTCCCCCACAACATATTTCTCTGTAAGTTGGAGAGGTATGGATTTGATGGGTGGAATGTTCAGTGGATAAAGAATTGGCTGGATGGCCACATTCAGAGCATAGTGGTCAACTGATCGATGTCCAGATGGAAGACGGTGACAAGTGGTGTCCCTCAGGAGTCTGTACTGGGACCAGTGCTGTTTAATATTTTCATTAATGATATTGACAGTGGGACTTAGTGCACTCTCAGCAAGTTCGCTGATGACACCAAGCTGGGTGGTGAGGTTAATGTGCCAGAGGGAAGGGATGCCATCCAGAGGGACCTGGAAAAGCTGGAGAAATGGGCCCAGATGAACCTCATAAGGTTCAACAAGGCCAAGTGCTGGGTCCTGCACCTGGATAGGCGCAATCCTCATTACCAATACAAGATAGGAGAT
>NW_010178372.1:0-5336 GCF_000695765.1 Mesitornis unicolor | reverse complement strand
GGGACCTGGACAAGCTGGAGAGGTGGGGCCAGGTTAACCTCATGAATTTCAACAAGGCCAAGTGCAAGGTCCTGCACCTGGGTAGGGGCAATCCCAAGCAAAAATACAGGCTGGGCAGAGAATGGCTCGACAGCACTCCTGAGGAGAAGGCCTTGGGGGTGTTGGTTGATGAAAAACTCAGCCTGAGCCAGCAATGTGCACTTGCAGCCCAGAAGGCCAAGTATATCCTGGGCTGTATTAAAAGAAGCATGGCCAGCAGGTCAAGGGAGGTGATTCTGCCATCTAGAGTATAGTGTCCAGTTCTGGGGCCCCCAACATAAGAAGGACATCGACCTGTTGGAGCAGGTCCAGAGCAGGGCCACAAAGATGATCAGAGGGCTGGAGCACCTTGTCTATGAAAACAGGCTGAGAGAGTTGGGTTAGTTCAACCTGGAGAAGAGAAGGCTCCGGGGAGATGTTATGGAGACCTTTCAGTATCTAAACAGGGTCTACAAGAAATCTGGGGACGGTCTTTTTACAAGGACATGTACTCATAGGACAAGGGGTAATGACTTTAGACTAAAAGAGGGTAGATTTAGACAGAAGATTAGAAAGAAATCTTTCACTATGAGGGTGGTGAGACACTAGAACTGGTTTCCCAGGTAAGTTATGGATGCCACCTCCCTGGAAGTGTTAAAGGCCAGGCTGTATGAGGCTTTGAGCAACCTGGTCTAGTGGGAGGTGTCTCTGTCTGTAGCAAGGGGGTTGAACCAGATGATCTTTAAGGTCTCTGTCAGCTTTAACAATTCTATGACTCTATGATTCCGCGATTTCCAATTTTCTGTATTTTATGGTTTCTTGTTTCTCCTCCTTCTCTCATACCATAGCCAGGCATGGCATCAAGATGTTTTAATAGTTTCATTGCTTATCATATTTGAAATTATTTTGAAAAATGATCCTGATCTAGCCACAAAATTATGTGTTGGTAGATATTTGATCGTATTTCTTTGTAATATTATTTTTTTTTATCTTCTGGCTAATTACTTATCTGGAGCAGGCAGTTAGCTGACCAAAAAAATGTGCTTTCATACTTAATGGTACTCCAGCTGAGAGAAATACAGATAATAGCTGTTTAACAGTTTAGAGATCAGATACTGTTTTTCAAGTAGAAGTTCTGCTGGCAAAGACAGGAATGAGAAAAATCTATAGGATTTTCTTTACAGTTAATTAAGCATGTGCAAGTTTTTGCTTTGTTGTTTTATTTTCTTGTTTTTGTCTCAGGAAAATCAATATGGCTGCATGATGAAAAGTACATTTTTATTTTTGCTCCTCCTTTCCACTCTTCTGTATGAAATATGGCCAGAATTTTCATTATACATTTCAGATTCTTCAGGCTTCAGAATATCTCTCTGATGCAACAAATATCAGTCAATTTAAATATAAATATCTAGCTATCTCCAGTTCTGGCTAGAATTATTGATTTAATTTCCTAATGACAGAAGAATTAAGTAATAGGCCCTAAGTAGGAATGCAGGCAACCATGTGAAACCATGTGCCAAATTGATATTTCAGCAAATCTGATAACTTGTTAGGATTATGGTCATGGGATGTCACAGAGCTGAATGATAAATCTTTAGTCTGCTGCTTTCCTACTTCTTCTTTTAAATTATTTTTCTATTGCAAAATTAATTGATATTTGTGTTGACAATTAATGTCTTCTTTATTAATGTTTAAATAAAGAAGCTCACAATGTTGTGAAAAAATAAAGCAAATAATCTTGCATAATAAACACAGGGACTGGAATCCATTTCACATAGGGCATATCAAAGTCTAACACATTTAAGCTCATTCATGGCAGGATACAGCACATAAGTACTGCATAGGCCTATAGACAGGCAGAATTTCACAAAAGAGAAGTAAATTGGAAAAGTAAGTTTAGAATTGCAGGCCTAAAAGCACAAAATGCCAATAGGAGCTGAATAAACATATACAAAGGTTGAAATAAACTTCTGACTGCCATGAGGATTTTGTGGAAGAAGAGTAAAATACAAAGTAGTCATGAATCTTCCATGAAATATTCATGGTCATATGTATTTTTAAGTGAATAAAAAGGGTCAGTGAGATTTGTAAGAAAACCAATGTCAGTTATACATATAGATTAGATTTTATGTTTTCAAATTAACAGAAAAAAAGTTGAAATTAATCAATGGGTGTGCAGTTAAATTATCTCCCATCACTCTCAGTAACAGTTTTTCCCCTTATTTAGAAGGACCAAAAAATCATACCCTATCTGCTTCCTGAAAAATATCACTGATCCAAGGCAGCCTTAACCAAAGTTGATGCTTCTCTCTTGTTCTTGTCGTGTGTTAAATGTTGACAGAACTGTAGAGATTTCAGCTAGTACCATCCAACTCATCTTTACTTTGCCATACTCCGTTGCTATAGATTTTATTCCAGGAAACAACTATTAAGGTTGTTTTTTTCCTGTTCCTTATGCTTGACCAAAAGATCCAGGCTTTTCACATTGCCTTAAATATCAAACAAGCTGGGAATGCTCCTTCTTAGCAATGGTGCAGCTCTATTCAAACCTAAGGTTTTCAAAAAATCATATTATGTATTGGTTGTTTGTAGTGTTTTTAACATGAAGGAAAAAGTTATACCTAAAATCTAGACAGTGTAACTCCTGAATGACACTATGAATCAGGATAAGCACTCTGAAATGGATTTAAGCAGTATATGAAGGCAATATACCTTGCAGAACTACACTGCTGTTCTGTATACTATGATTCCCAGTGATTTTCCATGATGTCTAAGGAATCAAGTATTGGGCAAACAAATGCTTTTGAATATTAAGGGAGAGGAGGTGTTTTGAAAATTACACTCACAGATACAGAAATAGGGTGTATGCTCTGTCCCAGAATTCATTTGCAGGTTTGCAACAAGCTTTGTGTAGGGGGAGCACACATTGTTTCTGCTGCAAGAAGAAACCAGAGACTGGATAGTGAGGATGTACATCTCACAAATGTATAATTGCTAAATGTGTATTCCAAGCCCCTACCCCCCCACACCAAGCCCTACAAAACTGATCAAATATACTGAAGAAATATGAGTTTCTGTAATACTGCGTCTCTAGATGGCTATGATATTTTAATAGGTGAGGGGAAAAATAACCTTGTAAATTAGTGACTAGGATACTTTTAATACTAAAAGTAATAAAATATGCCGGTTATGAAGTTTATACTTTCAGGTATTTTGAAAGTATACTCTTTGAAAAAATACAGTTGGTGCTGGTGATCCCTGTGTGAGTTAAAGAGATACTTGCATTAGTTAAGGAGATACCTAACGCATGCAAAATATCTGAAGCCATTTGAGACACTAATTCTTTTATCAGATACTGTAATGGCTGTATAAGAATTTTATCTGAGTAGTAGAAAAATTAAAATTTTTGAAGAATTAAATTCTATCACTTATTCTGAGTGAGATAATTCTAAATAAACAGAATAATTCAAAATGTGAACAAAAGAATCGGAGACTTAACCTTACAAAAAGGTCAAATTATGCCTTCAGACACATGAACTTTGAAGGAATGCTCATGGGCAGAGGCCATGAGGCCCTGAGGTATGTAGTACAAATTTAGCAAAGATATTCTTGAATGTATGACTCTGTAAAGAGATTTCAAATTCATGTGTGTTAATGAAACCGCATAGGGAATAAGCCTTTGTGAAAGAACTCAAGAGATTGAAAGTAATTCACTGTTGGAGGTAATGATAGTTCTGAGGATTTCTGACAGTTTAAGGAGACATGACTCAAATAATTTATTAACATATAACTTTCAGACACATTGATGAAAATAATTTGAGTGTGGAATTATATGGAGGGTTGCTGATGCTTTGATATTAAAGTTATTCTATTTTCCATTACAGCCCACCATTTTCAATTGCATAACATATTACCAGACTTCAAAAGTGTGGACTGAATAAATTAATGCATGGCTTAAAATTGATTTTTTATTATTATAAAATTATTCTATATTCTTTTATGTTATTTAATTATTTTAGAGTTCAGCAAAACTATAAGGGATTTTCGTTTTGCTATATTTGGGGAAGCAAGTTTAGCAGTAGTTGCTGGTTTACTGTTTGTTTGGGTTTTTTTATTACTCTTTAGAAAAAATTTCCTGTAGAAATTGTATCATATTTAGCAGGAAATATTCTGGGGTCCAAATGTTGCCTTACTAGTAATCCTTCCTCACTCAGCTTTATTTAAATAAATAGAAATTGTTATTGGAAAAAAAAAAAAGAAAATCCCCACACCTCTCAAAACAAGCAAAGAAATAAACAAACAAAAAAAAGCTACCCAAGACCTCCCGAAACCAGAAACCAAACCAAACAAACACACAGGGAGTGAACAGTTACTTTTGTGTATTGAATATGACGAGTGTTTAAAGTGTTCCAACAATGATTTTTGAGAGGTATGTACAATTTCCTCATTGACCTGGGAGGAATTAAGACCCACATCCTGGGAAAATGCTTTAGGGAAAAAATTTTGAACAGTTTTTGTGTAGGTAACTAGGAAAGAAGAAGAAATTAATATCTCCTCTTGAAACTCCTCCATTGTGCGCTGAAAATAAGCACAATTTTCTAGTCCACTGTCTAGGGCACTCAATAAATGGATGTTTGTAGGTCCTGATCCCTAGTTCAAAGCCTGGTTATGTAGTTTAGTGAATGAACTTTTTCATATAAAATACATAACATTAAAGTAAATCTTATGACTGCCAGAAAGCCATTGAATATACAGGATTTAGGGAACTCTGTTTCTGTGCAAAACCCACAAGGAAGTCATAGTTGTCATTATGGGGCTCTAGGGAAGATGAGTGAGAGAAGGGTACAAGGAGAGGTTTTGGATTCTGATTGTCCTGGGAGACAGTGTTTAGCTAGCAGGTAAGCAGGGTTTCACGATTTCAGCCTTGAGTACTTAGAAACATGAGTATGAGGGATTTAAATACTTACTTTCCTGATAAGTCCCACTTTAACTTCCTAAATAACGCTTCCATATAAACAGTTAAAAATCTAAATCTCATTGATTTTAATAGGAATGAAGTCTCCAGATTCCTGCCTGAGCTGGGGTGACCCTCAGCTTCTGGTTTCTTTTCTCTTGTGGAGAAGCCCCACTTTCATTCCTCCTTGACACACACATTGTGGACTTCAGTGAAGTTAAGTCATTTCTCTCTGAAATGGAAATCAGAATGAAAGTGTAATGGTAATGATGCATGATACTCTTTTTCACACACTTTTTTCTCATTTGAAACTATGTACTCATTTGTTCATCATGGTCACACAGAATCACAGAATCACAGAACG
>NW_010178371.1:0-708 GCF_000695765.1 Mesitornis unicolor | reverse complement strand
ACAGGATAATCTTGTAAATATCATTATCAAAGAGAAAGATTAGGGAATAATGTATTCACACCAGCAACAACACGTTTGTCTGAGATAGACAAAGTTTTTAATAAGCCTGCTTCAGACAGAAATTATACGATGACAAACAAGATCAAGATTCCTTCTTCCATGGGAAAGAAAGGACACGTGTATCACGTCATTTTGTCTTCTTAGCCCACTAAAACGTGTTCCAATCAATTTAAGTGAGCAACCTTTGTCTAAGCACTGAAAAGCCAAAAGTTAGGGTCTAATGCGAGTACGAAAGCCCTATGTTCATATTCCTCAAGGCAGAATTCTACACGGACAACATCTCTGCCTTAGCCTTTGACCTTGGGAGGGCAGGGCAGAGGGAAAAGGCACATCTTTCAGGGACACGAGCTGAAAGAGATCAGGGGAGGATTTTGTCTGCAATGACAACTGCATGTCATCTTGGTACCTGCTACAGTAAATACCTGCAGCCCTAATAGTAGAACTTATAAATATGAACATGATGGCCTCAAACTAGGTCACCAAAATTGTACTGGCAAAAATACCATCTATGACCCAGGAAAACAAACAAAAACCCACCACAACACCACCACCACAAACAAAAACAAAAGCCACCCAAGAAAATCATTAACTGTTTTTCCTCAGTAACATCAGGAACGGCTTTGCACTTCTAAGTTTTAAGAAAAAAGA
>NW_010178370.1:1067-1301 GCF_000695765.1 Mesitornis unicolor | reverse complement strand
CGCTGGCAATACAGGACCAACAGGGACTCCCAGGTCCCCATATATAAGCTGATTTGCCAACTAGAGAGCCAGGGAGTGATCAGCAAGACTCACTCAGCCTTCAACAGTCCTATATGGCCAGTACGGTAGCCTGATGGAGAATAAAGATTAACAGTGGACTATCGTGGCCTGAATGAAGTGACACCACCTATGAGTGCTGCTGTGCCAGACATGCTGGAATTACAGTATGAGCTA
>NW_010178370.1:488-768 GCF_000695765.1 Mesitornis unicolor | reverse complement strand
TTTCGACGAAGAGAAGCAGAATAAAGGGCCCTGCCAGAGAGATCCAGTTCTTGGGGATTCAATGGGAAGATGGGCATCATCACATCCCTCTAGAGGTGGTTAACAAGAGGGCAGCCATGTCTCCACCTACTAATAACAAAGAAACACAAGCCTTCTTGGGTGTGGTGGTGTTTTGGAGGATGCCTGTTCCTGGGTACAGTCAGATTGTGAGACCCCTCCATGAAGTGACCCAAAAGAAAAATTGTTTTAAATGGGGCCCTGAACAACAACAGGCCTTCAA
>NW_010178370.1:0-428 GCF_000695765.1 Mesitornis unicolor | reverse complement strand
GACAAGAGATCAAGAATGTGCTCTATACCGCAGCAGGGGATTGTGGTCCTACTTGGAGCCTCTGGCAAAAAGCACCAGGAGAGACTTGAGGCCACCCCTTAGGATTTTGGAGTCTGGGATATAAGGGCTCTGAGGCCAACTACACTCCAACTGAAAAGGAAATACTGGCTGCCTATGAGGGAGTTTGAGCTGCTCCAGAAGTGATTGGCACTGAGGCACAGGTCCTCCTGGCACCCCAACTGCCAGTTCTGGGCTGGATGTTTAAAGGGAGAGTTGCATCTACACACCATGCCACCGGTGCCACCTGGAGTAAATGGACTGCCCTAATAACCCAGCAAGCTCGAATAGGGAACCCCAGTTGGCCAGGCATATTCGAAGTCATCACAAATTGGCCAGAGGTACAGATTTTGGAATGCCACCAGCTGAGC